>NC_142088.1:9448032-9599426 GCF_054644295.1 Miniopterus natalensis | reverse complement strand
AGAAAGTGACCTAAAGAAAACGATCAGCGAAAGCATGGAATGGAGAGTGAGCTTTGATTTTAGGTCTGGCTGGATATGGTTTTTTTCTGGCCACTCCACCCAAAGAATAAGTAGAGATTTGGCGACTGGGGGAAAACTTGCCTGCAGATTTATAAGTAACAAGTGACAAACTAGTTATAAGAATTACCTAAATTTTAAGCACCACACTTAAACCTTTCGACAGTTTTCATAAAATGTTAGCCATATGTACCCATTTTTTATCACAGGCATTACCTATTTAGAACTCAATGCAATGCAGGAAAGAGTTTAATGGACTTCATGAGCTTCTGATAGGCCACAAGGACAGAACTCTCACCAAATTTTCTAATACTTTTCCAGAATCAGGCAGAGAGAACTCTGGGCTGCTGTCTCAAGGATTGCATTCCTGAGATAACTGTTACCTCCAAAAATCTTGGGAAATTTTTGATGCAATGTCTGAACAGAAACATACAATTTGTAAATTTTTTATTAATAACTATTAAGAGCTGATAGAAATTTACATATTACGCTGGGAACAGGTAGTGATTACTTAATTAAAGTCATGCACTTGCTAGAAAGAAAATGTACAGTGGAAAGGTGCTCTGCAGGAAGGCTCAGGCTGGTCAGGGTGTCCATGGAAGGCTTCCTAGAGGAGGCAGTATTGTGTTATGGGGGGAAAGATGAGTAGGAGCCGGCCCAGCCATGTGGGAAGGAGCAGGGGGTTGGAGAAGAGCAGCTCAGGTGAAAGGAATAGTATGTGCAAAGGTCCTGAGACAGGAAGAAATTGACTTTTGAAAGAAGCAGAAAGGGAACTCTAGGAGCAGAAGGGGAACACTGGGGGTGAAGACAGTGGGGTGGAACAGGACAATGGCTGGTATAAGAGACAGAGGGAGATAAGAAAGGGCGAGGAAGCAGGACATGCTCCTTAGCTCATACAAGATGTAGCCAGGTTCCCTTCCAAGGCCTTGAGAATCCAGATAGTACCCAGTGAAAACAAACTGAGGTCAGGGGAACTACCTCTTCTCTTCTGTCGAAGATGAAATCAATTGTCAATTTAGTCCTATTTTCTGGATCACCACGATGATTGTGTTATGTGCCAAGTACCTGTAGTTACCGCATTGAAATCCAAGCCTCCCACCTTATAGCCATGCAAATGAGATCACTTTTTCAGCTGCTTCAGAGGCCTCTCAGCGCTACATAGCGCCTGCCTCTGCTAAAGCTCCACTCCCCCAGCGTGACTCCCCCCTTCCTGGCCCTCCTACCGTTCCACACCAAAAAGTATCACCCAGGCCTCCAGCCAGGAGAAGTTGTTAAACCCTGTCCTCTGCAACTTCACAGCACATTTGCTTTAATACCAAAAGAGGACTCATCTTGGCCAAGGAGAAACAAATGAATATGCAGAGATTCGCCACTTGCTGTAAAGCGCCGCCAACAGTCCCCACTGCTGCGTTCTCTGCTGTTTCCATAATCAGTTAAAAAGGTGCAGTTCACGGGGGCATCTTTGCCCTTTTGCAAAAATGGGAAGGAGAGGCAAGCAGCCCTCCGAAGAGGCACAGAGCAATCCTGAGAAACGTCTAGCAGGCAGAGCTTCTTGCAGCAACGCTCTATGGGAATGGCCCTTAATGCAGGGCTGGCAACGCAACTCCCGCCTCAGCCCACAGCAGCCTCGCCCCCCCTAAGTAAAAATGACCCCGTGGCCAGAGCGAGGTCACAGCCAAGATGCCAACCTCGCAGGCTGCCCAAGGGGGGGAGAGGGGGGACAGACACACCCTCCCTGTGCTCCCCTAGCAACCCTCTAATCCAACTCGCTGTCTCCCTTAGGTGAGCATCCCTTATCCAGCTCGGGAATTATTCCTCTGCGGACACGCCATGGGTATCTGCTTTCTGAGAACTGGATTGTTCTTTCCAGAAACCAGAGGGAGTCCAGTTGGTTTGAATGATCTCTTGCGGGCGAGCCAAGGAGCCTCTGAAGGCAGCTCATGACTAACCAGTGTGACACAGCTCGTACAAATGCTTAGCAGCCACTCATCGCTAGCAGCAGATTGAAGGTAACGTTGTAAGAGGTTTACAAGCTGCTGGGAAACTGTGGGTTTGTGAAATGTTCTTTAAGCCTTTTGAAATTCAAATTCCATTTCAGCAGAGATGTTGGAATGGGCACCAGAGGAATGGTCAAAGGACTGACGGTTCACCCATTCATCGCTGCCCCTCCCGCTCCCCCCTCCCACCACCGCGCCCTTCAGATGGTCGGTTGGTTGCGTTGCTGAAGGCTCACCGAGGGGCGGGCGGGTGCGGGAGGAAGTCATGGGGCAGAGAGAGCTGACATTCGAAACAGCCTGGCAGAGAGTCTGCTGTGGAGGGGCTGGGGGGGCGGGTGCCAGGCTGCTTGGTAGCCGGAGCCAAGAACAAATGTGGGTAATGTTAACAGTGTTTTATTAAAGCAAGGGGAGTGTAAGGAGGGGCCGAGGCGCAGCAATCACACAGAAGCAAGTCTAGGCGCCCTGCTGGCCGCCCTCCTCGCCTACGGCCGGTCCTGCCTGCAGGCATTGTAATATCTGGCACCCAGGTCGTGATAATACCAGGACATAATAAGGCAGTGAGAGTGAGCAGGCAGGACTTTGAGAAAGTCACAAGGGAAAAATGTCCAGTTAGCCCAAATAAACAGGAGGTCAGAGGTCAGGCTGCTAAAGGGAGCGGGCAAGGTGGCCAGTCTAAGGAGCGTGTGGGTATATCACCAAGGGCCTGGGCCCTGGGACCGTGCCGCTCAAGGCTCACAGTCCTCCCCTGCCGTTTGCTATTCTATGGGACTTTCAGCGAGGCGAGTTACTTCTCTATTAAATGAAGCCAGTGGCAGCATCTAGCTCATAAGGTTGCCTATATTAAGTAAGATGATCCACAAAAGGTACTTAACCCAGTGCCTATTATAATACTTATAAATGGTATCTATGATTCCTTGTGTATTTCGGGTAGCCCGACACCACCCCTACACCAAAATGTATCGGTTTCCATGAGCTCGTACCCTGTGTGTTCGAGATGCTCTGACTATACCTGTTAGCATGCCCACGCACCTGCAATGGTCGCATAAATTCCTTAACCCCCGTCTTCCTGATTTTTCCGTTGAATTTATCATCCTCCAAATCCGTCTCAGGCTAGCTGTCACTTGATATTCAATGTTGATTGGAGAGAAACTGGCTACTCCAGATAAACTGGTATTTGCCGGAGATAAACAACTTAGGCCATCTGTAAGGATTGATGAGTTGTCTGGGTTTGAGCCTGGTCAAGTACGCAGAGTTCCAAGATAAGACAGAAGCTCACCAGATCCAGTCTTATGCTGTCTCTGATTAAGCCGCAGAAAAGAGAAGGTCTGGATTTGATCGAGAAATAGGATGCCTCTCGTTAGAAGAAGGGGAAGAAATGGTCTCTGACACCCACTGAGGTTGAGGTCTTGTTCTGGAAAGAGCATTGCTGTGGGGCCTACGGGAAATTGCAGGGTACCACGCAATTCTGCTCTCTCCAGCATCCAAAATCACTAAAATAAAAGTCACACTCTTTAATACAACCTAAGAGGAGTGTTAATTGCAAAAATGAATAATTATTTCAAAAAACCCCGCATAATTATTTAACACACTTCTCCAAATAACTCAAGCTGTTTATTAAAAAGGCTAAAAAATACCACACAGTATTTTACTCTAATAAAACCCAAGTGTTCTACTACTAACTTTTAACTCACTTGTCTGATTTGGCCCAGTAGTCTCTAGAATGAATCAATGCTAGATGTTATCACTGGCCCCACAGAATCCTTTATCAAAGTCCTAACCAACTTACCATGTTTAGATTTCCACCTCAGGAATGGAATATCTAAATCTTCTTTCATTAGCCATCTTGGGAATGGTCACCCCATTCTATTGGCACAAACTGGGTTTCTGAAGAGCAGGTTGAAAGGAAGACAGAGAGAGGACTGAGTCCCAACGCCCCGTTTTTAGTCCAGAGCTCCATCCTATCCTGACATGTGGAGCAAAGGCGTCACTCAGCTTCCAGACACCTCACTTCCCCTCTGTGGAGACGTGAGTAGAGATGGGTAAGAGACCTGAGCTGTGACTGTGGGGAATATCTGAGTGGGGGGGGGGGTTGAAGGTGGGTTTGGGAGTAGGAAATATAATTTTGAGGATGTTGTCCACATCCCACTCCTCCCTGTCAGCTGGGCCCGGGTGCTCTGACGCTGTTCACCTCTCCAAGTCCGGGCCTGACTACTCCCCCTTCCCAGCCTCCACCACTGTCACCACAGATAGAACATCTGCCCTGACCCCTCCCCCCCCCCCGTCCTCCCCAGCTCACACATGCCTTCCCTCCGCTTACAACAATTCTTTTTCTTCACTTGGGTAACGCCTGCTGATCCTTCTGATCTCAGCTTAGGTATCTCCTCCTTCAAGAACCTTCCCGATCCTACCAATTAAGTGGCATGACTTACTTTACACATGTGGTTCTCTGGCAAAGCACACATTCTCTATCTCAGCATCTCTTAAAAATCTATTAGTTAACACTTTGGTTACAGACATGGAAATCAGCTTGAAGGGATGTAAGCAATGTACTCATGTGGTGGGACTGAAGTCGGGCCTTTGGAAAGGACTAGAACTAGAGCTTGAAAGTTTGTAAGATTATTTCTCCCTAAAGTTTTGACTAACTTCTGCATATCTTCTTCCTTCCTGTCAGTTTCTACAAACCATCTTTCTCTGCACTCCAGTCCTATGACAGGCCATATGTGGAAAACTAAATATCTTTGAAAGACAATCCCAAATTTCTGCCATAGTCATATTGACTCTAATTAAATTAGGCATCTAATGAGGGCCCACTTTAGAGAGGAGAGCAATGGCTCTGGGATGAGCTGTTACCCTAAAGCTATCCAGTACCATGCTATTTCTAATTGCCTCCTTGCTGTTTGTATCCTTGAGCATCAGCAAGCTTTGTGAAAGTAGGTCCATCTACTACATCTGTCTTGGTCACCATTGCATCCTCATAAAACTGTGCCAGACACACTAAAAATGTATAATTTATTATATAAAAGAAAGAAACACCTGTACAATTCCCTCCATGTCAGTGGCTTTCTTTTTCCTATGTCCCAAACTCATTTCAACTACACACACACACACACACACACACACACACACACACACTAGCTCTATCATTAATTACCACCTACTGCCGATGGTGATCTATAGATCTATATTTCTTGTATATTTTAACCTTTATAAAATTTCCCCTTATTTTCTAAAAACACTCCCAGGGACTTTACACTTTATATATCTCTTCACCTGAAATAGCAATAAGAATTACAAATTATTTATATCTTACTATGTTGCAGGCATAGTGATAGGCATGTAACATACTTTCTGTCTAATCTTATAACACTCAATATTTTCCCTAGTTGAAGCTCAGAAATAACTGAATAACTTGTTCAAGGTCACAACTAATAAATAACCTCAGCGCATCTGAGTCCAAAACTTGATATCTTTCTACTTTCTAATCTTTCCACACATGCAACCTACTTGGCAGAAAGCTTCTCAGATCCAGTAATCATTGCTAAATTTATTTCTATATCCCCAGAATCTAGCATATTTTACATTTCATATAATTATATCAATTATGCTCAGTTCATATTTTTGTAGGAATGAATAAATGAATGAATGAATGAATGAATGAATGAATGAATGAATGAATGGACTCTTCTGAGGAAAAAAGACGCATTCACTATGGGTAAAGCTTGAATCTAGCCTAACAGCTTTTTAGCCTTTATATGTCAACAAAAATAATTAACTCAGTTGAAAACAATTATATTAGTGGTTCTATAAAGTTGACATGGCTGGAGAACTAGATTTGATTAGATAAAACTCACCAAGAAAAAACATAAAATCTGTATGTAATATAAAACAAAAAAATTAAAATTAAAAAGCAGCTAAATAAGATGTTGGAAAGCAACCAAGGTATCTAGGACTTTAAGAGCAGAGATATAAAAGAAAACAGAATCTCAGAGAAGGGAGATTAACGTAGCATGCAGCTTCTGCACTTTCAACACTTGATGAATTCTAAGGTTTTGGAAGCAAGAAGCCAATAATTAAGACAAATGCAGCCAGTAAGAGGCTGCAAAGAATAGGCAGAGTACAGTGGACTTTTAGAGCAGTGAAATTATTCTGGATGATATTCTGGTGGGTACGTGTCATTACACATTATCCAAACTCCCAGAATCCTGGTGTCAGCTATGAACTTCAGCCGATAAAGATGAATCAATGTCAAAGATGTGCCAGTGGTAACAAATGCACCACCCTAGTGCGGCTTCACTGTGAGGGAGGATGGTTTTGCGGTGGGACATGGAGTATATGGGAGCTCTCTGCACTTACCACTCAATTTTGCTATGAACCTAAAACTGCTCTAAAAAGCCAACTTTATTAATGATAATAATCTTAAAAAGCTACAAAAAGCTTTTCATTTCTCCACAGAGCTGGGGAGAAATCAATTAGCATTCAGGACCTGCCAAGAGGAAGGGACTCGGGTTGACATTTCAGGTTTTTAGTTGAGATTTTTTAATAGCAACATCCTAAGAGTCAGGGAAAACTGAAAATAGACAAGTCCCACAAAACTGGAACCTCAGTCTCAAAATATCTCAATACCTAATTGGATCGAGATGATCGGCATGTACACTGACTTCCTGAATGAAACAAAATAAATTCTCTCTCGATGAATGAAGTTGCCCAAGCCTGTAAAGATTTTTCAGACAGTGTTGTTTCAGGGAGATCCGAGATGGCAGTAGACTGGATGGAAGCTACACTGACACTCTTCGGGACCAACCTGAATTTACAACTAAAACATAGAAAAATCATCCTGAAAACCAACTGAAGACAAGCTGGAGAGCACCCTCATATATCAATTATACATATCAATTATGCTCAGTTCATATTTTTGGAGGAATGAATAAATCAATGAATGAATGAGTGCATGGAAAAGTGGAGACCATATAGAGACTGGGAGGAAGTGCAGAGGAGCGAGAGGGCTGGCTGGGCTCCCACAGGCAGCCGCTGAAGGTCTAGAGGGAGATCTCAGCTGTGGGGGGTCCCACTGAGGACTGTGGGGCCTAAGCCCCAGGCTGGACTCCCCAGCCGACAGCACCAGACCTGAGACAGGTGCCCACATAGCATCTGGCGGTGAAAATCAGCTTGGTTTTTGTCTGCCAGGGAAAGACGGCTGGAAATGCAGGCCCCCCTTAAAGAGTCAACACACAGTTTCGTGTGCAGCCACTCACCTTGGACTCCAGCAGAGGGAGAGTGGAGTGGACTGGAGCTGTGTGGGGAGAGTCAGGGGTTGTGGGCTCTGGAGAGTGAGATCAGGGGATGCCCATCTGGATTCCTCTGCCGAGTCATTCCCCCAGACTGTGGAGGACATCTTTCTCCGACTGCCAATTTTCAGCATTTGCCTGGGAGGGGAGCAATTGCCCCACCCTGGCGGAAAGCCTCCTACCCTGCCCTAAGGAGTTTCTACCACCTGAGGCTCCTTAAGAGACTGATAACAATTAACTGCCTCACCCTGTGGAGCTTCTACAGCCTGAGGCTCATGAAGAGAATCAGATTAACCAGCCTACAGCCAGAAGTGGACCTCAGGGTTCTTTGAGTCTTTGCCTGATCTGCTTCGGGACCTGGGCCTTAGAAAAGCAGACTTTGGTGTGCATTTTGGTCCTGTCCAAAAGCACCCAGCCCCATCAGTGGCGATCTCAAGCTGTAGGTTGTTGATAGCTCCAAACAGAGTACTCAGGGCCAGTCTCAAACTGCCTCTGACATTGGCCTGTACCAGAGACCCTCCAAAAAGACTGAGAGCCCTAGCAGATCTGCCTAACACTTAAAAACAAACCCAAAAAAGTAGCCAAAATGGGGAGACCAAAAAACAAACCCCAAATGAAAGAACAAGAGAAGTCTCTAGAAAAAGCAATCCATCAGATAAAGCAATCTATCAGATAAAGAGCTCACAATACTGATTGTAAGGACACTAAACAGCATGAAAAAAGATATTGAAACTATGAAGGAAATTAAGAAAGACATGGCAGAAATAAAGAAGACATTCGAAGGAATAAACAACAGATAGGAGGAAGCTGAGGATCAGATTAATGAGTTAGAAGACAGGGTAGAAAAAAAATCATTCAGTCAGAGATCCAAAAAGAAAAACCAATTAGAAAGAATATGTGCACCCCTATGTTCATAGCAGCACAATTTACAATAGCTAAGATCTGGAAGCAGCCCAAGTGCCCATTAGTAGATGAGTGGATAAAAAAGCTGTGGCACATTTACACCATGGAATACTACGCAGCTGTAAAGAAGGATCTTTTATCCTTTGGGACAGTATGGAGGGAACTGGGGAGTATTATGCTAAGTGAAATAAGCCAGTCAGAGAAAGATAAGTACTACATGATTGCACTTATATGTGGGATATAATAAACAAAATAAACTGATGAACAAAGTGGATCCAGAGACACAGAAGCATGGAACAGACCAAGGGATCTCAGAGGGATGGTGGGGAGGGGGAGTGGGCGGGGAAGAGGTTAATCAAAGAACTTATATGTTTATAAGCATAACCCATGGACACAGGCATTGGTATGGGGAAAGCCTGAGGGTCGGATGGATGCGAGGTGGAGGGGATCAATTCAATGGGGATAAAAAGGGGACATCTGTAATATTTTCAACAATAAAGACAAAGAAACTTAAAAAAAAAAAAGGTTTTTCACATACAATGTCCAGCGTTCAATTGAAAATTACCAATTATTCTAGGAAGCAAGGCCAAATGACTTAAATTCAAGAGAAAAATCAGACAAAGTGTCACTAAAAATCCAAACATTACAGCTACAAACCTGAAACATTAAATTAACTATGATTCATATATTTCAAAAGTAGAGTAAAAGTACAAAAAAATGATGACATAATGGACATTTTCAACAGAGAAATAAAATAAAAACATATTTTAAAAATCAAAGTTAATGCTGAAACTGAAATATATGACAGCTGAAATCAAGGACTCATAAAATGAATTATTATTAATACCAGATTACACAGAGGAGGAAAACAGAGGCAGAAATTAGTAAACTGGAAAATAGTTCTGTACAAAATATTTAGATTGAAACGCAAAGAGAAAGCTTTCATGGAAACATCAAAAAGCATTTGAAACATATAAACCATGGAGAAGATGCTAGTGTATGGGCAATTGGAGTCTCAAGAGAAGAGGAAAGAGAAATTGGGCATATGTAATATTTAGAGATATTGACAAATATTTTAAAACTGAGAAAAGTCGTCAAGCTACAGATTCAAGAAATAGAAAGTACATGTTGCAAGTAAAAGCTTCTAGAAGAAAATATTGGCAACTATCTTTATGACCTTGAAGCAGTCAAAAAAGCTCTAAAAAAGGAGAAAAAAAATTGATAAATTACACTATGTTAAAATTAATAATTTTGTGTATTAAAATTATTATTAAGAAAGTATGAAAGCATGGCGCTAAGTGGGAAAATATATTCAGTAGTCGTACCCAGAATATATAAAGAACTCTATAAGTCAATAAGAAAAATCTAGGTAACAGAAAAAGTGGACACTTTACATAAAAGAATAGACAAATGTTCAATAAACATATATTAAAATATGCTCAATGTCATTATACATCAGAGACTCTAAGTAGTGAAAATTTTTAAACTGACAATCACAAATGTGGGAAAGTATGAGGAACAACTGGAACTTTCTTACCCTCTTGCTGACAATGTAGAGTGGTGTAATGATTTGATTAAATTCTAACAGGATCCACAAAACTGAACCTACACATAACCTGTGACCAGGAATTCCACACGGATTCAATTGATTTGCACACTAACATGCATCGAATTACATGTACGAGAATGTTTAGAGCAGTCTTATTCATAGTAATCCAAGACCAGAGACAACCAAAATGTTGATCAACAGTAGAATGGGTAGATAAATTGTGCTGTAGTTGTACAGTGTGTGTCCGTTCACATCCTCTGGGAAGCAAACAATCAGAGAGTGAGGTGGGCAAGGTATTTCACTGAGAGTAAGGCCTATGAAATAGATGAGGCAGGATGAGTCTCCAGAAGGCACTGGGGGCCTGCACTTGCGAAGAGAGGGGAAGGAAGAAGCTCAGGAAGGGAGGAGCTTCAGACTACGGTGTGGTTCGGAGAACGTCTCAGTCAGTCCAATGAGGAGCCCCTATGCAGCTCGCCCATGGAAGAGTCCCGCATTGAGCTGAAATATTCAGGCCTTGATGCCAGCTCCCATCTGCCATGCTCTGTCCTTGCCTAGATGCTGCCCACAGACAGCACATCCTAGGTTTGAATGGTGCAGCAGATCCCAAAGGCACTGTAGCTGGAGTCTGTGGGCTGACTGCAGTCCCCAGGATGGCACTCACACCTCCGCGGTTGCCGTACAGTGGAACACTGTAAAACTAACGCAAATAATCTACTGGGAGTACTGTACCACAACATGGAAAGATCTTACAAACATAATATTGAGTCGAAGGACCCAGACCCCAAAAAAAACACTTACTGAAAGATTCCATGTGTACAGAGCTCAAAACAGTCAAAAATAATCTACAATGGTAGATGTCAGAATAGCAATTTCCTTTAACCGAGGGTCTAATGACTGGGAAGCAGCATTCAGTAGGCTGTTGCGTCTCATACATCGCGTTCTGGGTGTGTTCAGTTTGTACAAATTCATTGAGCTCTACACCATGATTTGTACCCCTATCTGTATGTATGTCACGCTTCAGTGAAAAACAAGCTGCTTTTTAAAAAATTGCTATGGCCAGGTAAATGTATTAACAGAAACAGATGCCATATAAACCCAGGAAGCAAGAATCAAAAGAATAACTGCTCTGTAGGATGTAGTGAAATATGAAGAGGGTGAAATATATTTATTTTGATAGAAGAGACTCAAGTAGCTTTACCAAAATAGTTCTGTCATTATTAAATCTCTATTATTAATGGGAAGCAGGTGACATGTGGCTGCTTTATTTATTTTCATAAACAACTTTTGGATGGCTTCATACCTACATTTTTTAATTCTGAAAAGCTTGTGCAGCCCAATATTAGCTTAACACACACTCCTCAATTTTTTGCAGGTTAACACAGGTGAAAGATTAGAAAAACTACTGGTATGATGCTCCCCTTAATTGAATTTTCATACTGTTTTGCATAATAATCAATGTCTGTGATACGTAAATATCATCTTTAGAAAGTGCTTCCCTGCACAGACATGCTGTTTTCTTTTTTCCTTGGCTAATCGACATGTACTAGCACGAGACACGGATTAGCACAACGGATCCAGTGTGCAGGAGTGAAACAAAGACGGACTGGGAAGCAGGCACGCCGAGTTTTGTTCACACCCCTGGTACTAGTTAGATCTCTGTGCTACTGAGCAAGCCATTAAACATCCTGACCCGCAGGTTCCTGAACTGTGACCTGAGGCTGGACCATGTGGTGTCTAACGTGTGTTCTGACAGTTGTACACCCTTGGTTTGGGTCTCACCATTCAGCCAGTGACCTTAAGCAAATTACTTCACCTTTTATATCTAACTTTCCCTATTTAACAAAATACTTGTGGCAGATACTTTGGATAGTCTCTTACGTCTCCTGTCTCCAGCAGAAATACAATTGTATCCGCTTATAGCCCTCCTCCCTGAAGAGTCAGGAGAAGATGACCCCATCCTACCTTTAGCTCTGGTATCTGTAGAGTTTAAACCACCTGAGGGTTTGCTTTAAACATGGGCATGTGACCGAATGCTGGTCAACGACACTAGAGGATGTTCACTGGGAGGTACCTAGCAAACAATGCCCTTCCCGCCTCTGGGCTTTGTCACATCTGAGATGTTGTCTGGGATGAAACGGTCACCTGCAACCTGAGGAAAGCCATCCTGGGGTGAGGTCAAAGTGTAAAAGACACTTTGAGCTGGGTACCGAGTTCCTGGGTCCTTGAGCCAAAGATTGAATTGTGCATCTTGAGCTTACCCTACCTCTGTACTCCATATTATGTGAAATAATATATTTACTTATTGTTGAAGCCAGTTTGATCTTTTTTTTTTACTTGCTGCCAAAAACATCCTAACTGATACAATGGGTATAATAATATTTACCGTAGAGAAGAGTAGTAAGGTTGAAGGGTAATGTGCCTGATGGGCATTGTAAGTAACTTTACTATATTTGCTATATGTAATTGGCATGTATAATATATACACTATATATAATATATTTTAATCTTTAAATTTACTGCATTTCAGTATACATAGTGTAGCAGAGATATAACTGATACATATATATATGTACACGTACACTAAATGTGGTAAATTTGAAGATAAGAAAGATAAAACAATGGTTGGAGGAGCTAGAATTTCTTTCAAAATTAGCCATTCTCAAAGCTCTATTTAGCAAGACACATTTTGTTTGAAATTGCTTTTTTCTTTCCACCATAACAATCTGTTGACTACTAAGAGAAATTATTCACCCAAAATGTATTTCATGATCTGTTCCCTTCTGAATACTGAGAAAAGAAAAACTAAATGCAAGAAATAGTCACTTTCTTCTAGGAACAAAAATGCACATGCAGTAATAAGAAATGATTGTCGAAAATAGTTAAGTAATAAAGGCCAAAATCTCCGAAAGGGTATTTCAGGTGATATACACTCTGTAAATTCTGAAAACGTGGAGATTGCTGTGGATTGGAAGGATTAATGATACCAGTTCACGGGGAGCAGATCACCAGAGGGATTCAAGCTCTCAAATACGGTTTCAGATCCCTTAGGCCTGGGATGCACTGACCTCCTTTCTGCCATCTCTGCTGAATACACAGGCAGTGCTGAGTTTAGGTCAAGGGTGACCCTCTATGTGGGAGAGCAGTGGAAATACATGGTCAGGAAGGTTTATATCTGGATAGGAAAACTTTCAAAGCCAAAAAAGATCTATCAAGTCAGTTTGAGATGGAGAACCAACCCCCCACACCCATCTTCCCAATAGTTATCACCAGGTTTGTTGTGCAACAATTGGCAAAACCAGGCAATCATTTAAAATAATAAGAATAAGCGATTATAAGAATACGTGGTTCTCTTATCAACCATCAGATAAGTGAGTTACAGGGCTACAGTAAATCCACAGAGAAACCCAAACAGAGAGATGTGGCTTCCTTCCAACACGTTTATCTACTGATTTTATGTGAAACCGAAGGCTTCTGGGCAGTGAGTAAGGGCTGGATTGTAGAAATGATCAGACCAGTAGATTGTTCTTTGTGACAGGAAGTGTTTCAACACCATAAGGATTATACAAGGGACCAGTCAAGGCCTCAGAGATACGCTTGTCATCACTAAAGTTTTACTTCCTCTGCAGGAGAAACACGTGGACATTTATCTTCATCTCTCTATGGTAATGGAACTTAACTGGTTTATATCTTTTTGAAATAAACGGCACTATAGTAAATACTAAAGACACACAAGGGACTATCTGGTCTACTAGTCTTTGACTTTAGTCCCAAAGTCATAAAGTACAGAAGATTCCATATACTGACAGACACCAAGTTACCTCCAAGTCATACTCTCTTTCACAGTCAAGAAAATGATGTATGTGATGCATGCTGATTCACACACTTTGTATAATTTTAGGGACAAATAAAATTAATATAGTTATAGAAATACGAAATGTGTATTTGGTTCCATTGAAACAAAATTCCCAGTCTATAACTATTTTAATATCATACATTCAATAAGTGGTTGATTAGTGTTAGTCCCAGGGCACTGTTGCCCATTTTGTGGTACATGAGCACTGGGGAGGTGAGATAATTTTAGAGGATATACTCATAAATACCTTTTATTTTTTGGTTACATATTTGTTAGCATCTGTGTGAATATAAACACACACATACACCTAGTACATCAAATAGCCAATAAATGCATTTAAATTTAAAAAGTGGGTTGACTTAAAGAAAATGTAAATAATTGTGGGAGGCAGAATTCTCAGACGATCCTCAAAATCCCCACCCCCTGGTGTGCATGCCCTGAGTAATCCCCTCCCATTGAGTATGGGAGGAAACTGTGAGTAGGATGGGATAGACACTCCCGTGACTACATCATCTAATGTCTACAACGTCACAGTAGATTAGGGGTCTCTCCAGTTGGCCTTGAAGAAATGTGTCAGTTGACAGCTAGTAAAAAAATAGGAACTTCATTCCTACAATCCCAAAAATCTGAATTCTTCCAGTGCCTTGAATGAGCTTGAAAGAAGACACTAGCCTCCAGATGAGACACCGATACCTGTAACGCCTTGATTTCAACCTTGTGAGACCCTGAGCAGAGAATCCAGTTAAACTGATCCCACTATGTGTGTAGTCATTTGTCACTCAGCAAGAGAAAGCATTATATGGTTGATAATGAAAACAAGGGGTATAGAGCAATGGCAAAAACCATGAGGGCAGTGACTCAGATAACTGAGATTTGAAGGAAGACGTTGCCCACAGCAGGAGACAGAGCTACTTAATTTAGATGCAGAAAAGAGCTCCTGCTGCCTCTTGCATATTAGAGTCATCAATACACACAAAATGAGCACACACACAGGCTCCTCTCTCACTGGTCCCAGCACTCAGCTTTGGCCCAGTACATCGCTCTCATGGCTAATACCATTCAGACCCCAAGGAAAAGCTTCTACTGATTTCTCACCCCATAGACTTGGTGAGACAAACCAAACCTGAGGGGTGTGAGGCTATAGATGTTGTGCTGCTCCTGAGAGCAAACAGACAATGCAAAGAGAGTGGAATGGGGGAAGCTTAGGTAAGAGACAAATAACTTGTGAAATCTTTCTCTCAGCACAAACACAAGACCTTCTTGCATAATGAAGTATAGTTTCCCATGGTGTCAAACATCTCTCTTGTGCTTCTCTTCAGGTTCCAAGTTGTAATTTTGCAAAATATTAAATAACGTTTAATTAAATACTAACATCAAAAATATTAAATAACACAATAAGGGTGTAATCAATAAAACCCAGACTGGGGAAAATTCTATAGGACAAACAAGGTGGTTCCTTCAACAAACAAAGTGAAAAGGAGAGAGAGGCACAGAGAGACCGAGAAAAGAAGAGTAATACTTAAAGATTAAGAGACTTAAAAGACATTTCAACAAATTGCAATGCGTGATCGTTATTTGGATTTTGATTCAAACTATTAAAAATATATGTAATATTTGAAATAATTGGAATATTAAACATTTGCTAATTATTTGCTGATTTCAAGGAATTACTGTCATGTTTTAAGTATAATGCTGATAGTTACATTAAAAAATTTCTTTTCTTTAGAGGCATTATTGACATATTTACAATCAAATTATAAGACAGGTATGATTTACTTTAAAGTAATGGGGGGAGAGATAGAAGGGTAAGATGAAATAAGATTGGCCATAAGCTGATCAAGTATTGCAGCTAGATAATAAGCATGTGGGGAGTCATTATACTATTCTCCCATGTTTTTGTTAAAGTTCTCCATCATCAAATGTTCTTTTCTAAAAAAGGAAAAGATTTTTAAATAAAATCTTGCAATTCAGTTTAACTTAATTTTCTTTAGAATTTTTATATTTATTAATAACAAATATTAATTTTTATTATATTTTAGAAGGATCTATATTACATTAGATCCTTCTAATCTTAGTAGATAATTTTGAATAATTTAGAGGAAAATTTACTGTCTTGAAAATTAAATAATTTTAATGATTAAAAATGGTACATTTACTCAAACTTACATTATTGGTAAAAATATTTTCAAGTTTTGTAAGCTTTGAGTACATATACATGTGGGGTTTTTTTTCAATCCTTTAGGTCCTTGAGAATGAGTAGAAATTGAGAGCATGATCGATATGGGAAATACAAAAAGGGAGCTCAGAAAAGAGTAAAATGCTGAAAGAAAAACAGAAATAAATTTTTTTTCCAAAAAGTGGGTTGCTTACATTTTAAAAATTAAAAACAAAGAGAGAGTAGACTTGTGTTAAATATAACATGCATAAATATTATGAAAAGGATATTATACATTTGATGTAATTATTCATAACAACAATGAAAATGAGCAAAACAATTCTTGTCATCAAGTCTTCGACTTGAACAAAACCAATAAAATCCCTGTATTTTTACAGCTTTTACTACACAAAGATTAGTAAATAAAATGATGAGAATGTGTGAGCGCCTCGGCTTGACTGCTGCCCTGGCCCTGTGTTGGGAAGTGTTGGGGAAGGAGGGTTACCAGGACAAATGCAATGTCATCTGCTCTTAAGTGATCTATAATCCCTTTTAGGAAACAATTACCCCAAAATAAAGTAAGTTTAAAACATTATATTTTGTATTACAGGAGATCAAAGAAGAAAGAGAATTATAAAACTCCAATCACATTAAAAATAAGAGCAGGCTCATGGCAGGAGGTAGGACTTGTCTGAACTTTGGTGGAAGAAAGAATTCCATTAGATGGGATGGAGAAGAAAGGTCATTTCAGACACAAGAATTTCAATTCATGAAAGCATCGATGTGGGAGTGAGGGGTCCGAATCATCTACGGGGACTCTGATTAATGAAGACAGGCTTCAATTAATTTTACACCATGAGTGCAAATTTAAGCTGGATTAGCCCTGCCCTGCTAAGTACCTTGTTCAGGAACTGAAATGTTATAGCTGCAACGTGGCTACCAGAGGAAATGAAATGGAAGCCTATAAACCCTGAAGTGCAGAGCAGGGGCGCAAATTCAGAGAACTGAGTACAGCTTTATTTTGGGGCTGGACCATAAAGGTGACTTAGGTAGACCCAAGGGCCAGGGTTCTGTGTGCATGTGTGCGGGCCCTTAGTGATCATTAACTTTTGAGGGGGAAAAAATGTTACATGGTTCTGCAAGTAAAAATGATTAAGGTATTTTTTTGTAGCTATTTCTGTGTGTCATAAAAACAGCAGGATTTTTTAGAATGGGCTGATGTTCTTTATCCCAGTCCTCCCTGAAGGGAATTAAATTGCTGAGACCTGTAGGAATTTATTGGTCTGATGGGATAAGTGCACAGTGCCAAAAGGGGGCACACACATTCCCAGGGACTCATTGGGGTCTCTATCTAAATGCAAAGCCTGGTCTAATTTTGTGAAACCACCTTTCTGGTAGACTGTTTAAGAGTTAAGGGATTATAAGTATAAGTCATTGATCTCCCAGTCCTAAGGCTAACAAAGAATTCCATATTACTGAAACCAGACATTGCCTCTAAACCCACAGATTTTAACCGCAGGCGGGGAGGGAGGGTGTTTTTGTTTTCCCTGTGATAATTGAAAGCTGTGCGACATTCTTGGGAAGAAAAGAAAGAGAAAACATTAAATCTATGAGAGCACTTTTCTATGGTCTTCTTGAAAAAAAGGAAAATTAGATGTTACCTTGGATAGAGTGTGCAAAATGGAATGACCCAAAGCTCTTTGAAGGGTGGCTTATCTTTTAAAATCAAGAAGCATGATTTGCTGTGTACTTAGAGAAAAAGATTGTTTTCAGTCAGGACAATTCCAGGGGAAAGCTGAGGTAGTTGTAGATGAGATACTTCCATTGCTATGTTGATGAAACCAAGCTAAATAAATATTTCACGGCCCTTTTGACAAAAGGTTTTGATGAAAGGAATTACAGTAGATGTAACCTGCCGCTAATAAAATGAGGTTCCCTGATAGTACAAAGTAACTGAGCTTTAAAACAAATATACGAAACTTATGCAGCTCAATGCTTATTGCCTCCCTCACCACAGGGAAGCTATAAGCTATAAGCTTAAATAAGAATGCAGCAATTTCTTAAGTTCCCGACTCTTCTGTTCAAGCCTTCAGGGAGAGCAGACTAACTTCAAAATTAAGAAAACTTCAACTCACGAAAACAGATTTTCTTTTTTGAAAAATAATCCAAAGTCCATTGAAAGCAAGTCTGGAGGCAGAGAGGTGATTAAGCTGAATAATACTGTTTTTTATTTAAAAATAAATTGTAAGTTGAATATAAAGAGCACCTTTGACACCGGATCCAGAGACAATTTCCAAGAAGAATTACAAAAATAATTTGTTGAAATAAGTGTAATGACTCCCAAGAACTTGGGGGGGGGAATCAATTTTAGCATATGAAAGACATCATACTTAAATATTCTAATATGTATACGACCATTCTTAAGTGGCAACATGTATCAAAATATAAAATGTGATTATTCCATGGTCTAGCAATTCCACTTCAAAGACATTCTGAAGACAACTGGAGAAATAAACAAAAATAGCCCTGCAAAATAGCCATTATTGAATTGATGAAAAATTTAAAACCTACTAATTGTCATCAGTTTGGAATTCGTTCAGTAAAATGCACTATAGCCACAGCAGAAAGCATGAAGCTGTTTTAAAAACAGTATAGAGCTGGGAGGCCACATATTATATTATGTGTTAACTACAATAAGCACCGTGTTGAGGATTCTGAGATGGAGTGTAGTCTAGAAAAGCAGTTCCTGATATTTTTATTTTCTTCCATAAGCTCTGCTAGGAATGGCAGCTATCTGGGGACACCAGAGCCTCGAGTGCAAATGTGATGTGGGCCACAGCCTCAGCCCATATTTCACCTCTCGGCATCCTTCCCCTCTGTCCCTACTTTAGGTTACAGTTCTTTTTCTTTTTTTTTTAATTAAATTTAGGACACTTGCAAATATCCTGAATTTCCATCGTCTGGTACATACCTGGTAGGAAATAAAGTAGAACCTCAATTTTAAGATTGTCTACTTAGTACCATACAATGTGGATGATTTACGAATAATGATTTTTTTAAGGAAACGTTACAAATGCTTTCCTCCTGAATCAATGACCTTTTTTTTTTTAATGTGTCTTTATTGATTTCAGAGAGAAGAAAGGAGAGAGACAGAGAGAGAGAGAGAGAAACATCAATGATGAGAGAGTCATTGATCACTGCCTAGCCCGCAACCCAGGCATGTGCCCTGACCGGGAGTCGAACCCCAATCGCCTGGATCCTAGGTTGACACTCAACCACTGAGCCACGCCCAGCCAGGCTCAATGACCATTTTAAAAGTTAACTTAGGGTTAAAGAGACTCATTTAAGGAATTATTTATCAAGATACTGAGCTTGAAGTCAGTGATTGAAATTTTGTGCAGATATTTGACTATGCCATGTTTTAATAATGTTTTTAAAACCCATCTGAGGGACAGTCACCTTTTCCCTTTCTGTCATTTCTTCAAAAACTACCCTGAGAAATGCGGCCTTGATAGGGAGCAAATGATGATCTATGTTAAATATTGTCAGAGGAATCTTAAAATGAGTGGTTTACATTAAATGTTTTTTCTCTTAGCAAAGAATCTGGGAAGCTAGGGAGAAAACTCCAAAGTGCTCTGTGCCTGACTCCGCCCAGCAGAAAATTCTGCAGCCCCGCACGGAAAGTCTTTGCAGTTGGGACCAGACGGCGTGCTGCTGCGTCGATTAATTTACACTGTCAGCTCCAGAAATACAACCCTAACCTGCGTTTACTGAGGCTTCTCATTCAGAACCATCCACCCCGGGCTCCTCCTTTATGTTAGTGCGTACGGAGGCCCCACCGGGTACAACCCAGCCCTCCCCTTAACCACCCTGCGTCCGCATAAACCTGCCCCCTCTCTGAAGAGCTCCGTTTACCACCCTTATCACCTCCCACAGCAAAGGACCGGAAACGCGACACTGTCCTTGAAAGACATCAGTACAATTTTACATTAACATCCAGATTGAGAGGGAAAAAGGAAGAAGCCCGAAAAGGCGTCAGATTATCTTTTTCTGTCAGAGAGGTTAAATGGATAATTAATTTGCATCTCTGCCTTTCCACAGCCATTTTACACCTGTCTGATAGAATAAACCGTGAACCATGAAAAATGAACCATTTCTTTATTTGGGCTTTACTGGATTAAATCTTTGAAAATATTTATCTTTTAAAATGATTTCAGCCAAGCCGGGTGGCTCAGTGGATTGAGCATCAACCCATCCACCAAGAACTCAGGGTTCAACTCCCGGTCAGGGCACATGCCTGGGTTTTGGGCTCCATCCCCAGTAGGGGGGATGCAGGAGGCAGCTGACCCATGTTCCTCTCACATCAATGTTTCTATCTCTCTCTCCCTCTCCCTTTCTCTTTCTCGAAAATCAACCAAAACATTTTTAAAGTTTAAAATGATTTCAGAATAATAAACATCAGGTTCTTGTTTCCATCACTGTCGACACCAACTTCAGTTTGATCCATGGCGCAGTGAGTGCCTCCTCAAGGTGCCAGGTACTTTGAGGGGGCTAAGATAAACAGAGTCCGGAGTGACTCACTGCAGAAGAAGCTCGAATAAAGAGGAAGAAGCTATTATTAGCATATCCAGAGAAGAATTTGTACAAGGGCCTTTCAAGTCTTGAGCTAGTCTGTAAACTTGGGGCTCAACATCCGCAGATAGAAATAGGTGGGGAAAGGAAAGACTGATCATAGGGTGAGTAAAGGGAAATAGGAAGATAGAAGAGAGGCTGGAGCCAGGTTGTATAAAACTTGAAATGATATAAAACATGTTTTGAATTCAATTCTTTAGGCAGAAGAGTCCAGAACATTCCTTTTTTTTTTTTTTTAATCCTCACCAGAGGACATGGCTATTGATTTTTAGAGAGAGAGGAAGGGAGAGAGAGCAAGAGAGAAAAGCATCGATGTGAGAGAGAAACATCGATCGGTTGCCTCTGGCACACACTCCAGCCAGGAACTGAACTGCAACCCAGATATGTGCCCTGACCGGGAATCGAACCCGTGACCTTTCCGTGTACAGGACAATGCTCCAACCAACCAAACCACAGCACCCAGGGCCAGAACATTCTTATACATGGAGACTTGGTGTGATGATAGCTACATTTGAGAAAGAAAACGTCAAGAGCAGTGTGGGGGGATGGATCACAGGAGAGGTGACTGGTAGTCAGAGAAACTAGTGAGGACTCCAGCTGTGGGTAAGGGGGGAGGGGGGACTAAAGCAGCAGGAATAGGGCTAGAGGAGCCGGAGCCTATAGGAGATGGGGGGACGTAGGCTCTCATGGTGATCGATTGAGGTAGCACCAAAAAAATGAGCAGATAGTAAAGATAATGCGAAGACGTTGATGCTGATTTTGTTAGGGTGTCGTTAACAGAACTGGAGATGACAAGAGGAGGAGGGATTTGAGAAGGAGACAAAATGTGCAGAGCTTTTTTAAATGAAGGCAGAGTATTAACGGACACGCAAGTTACCAGTGGAGTTGGTAACAGGTCATTGGAACTATGGAGAAAGGATGGAACAGTGACACAGGGTTTTGAATCACTGGCATAAGGATATTATTTAAAATGTAGAAATGAATTAAATCTCCAAGATGTCCTAACGTCTAATAACATGGAACACCTATCTTTAGAGAATGAGAGAGACATAAAGACCATGAGGAGAATCCACAGGAAAGAGACAAAAAAAAAAAAAAAAAAAAAGGGCAGGAAAATGCAATCACCCAGAAGCTAAAGGAAGATTTATTATTTTTGTTTTGCCAGTGTGTAAGGGCATGAGAAACAAGGGGGAGGTGAGAAAGCAGAGGCAATCCGTATAAAAATTCGTTTTTCAGAAATATAGCCTTGAAAAAAAGAAGAAAGATGGTTAGTAGCTGGAAGGAACATTAGGTTTGAGGGAAGGCATTTTTGAAAGAGGAGAATTCCATAAAGATGCCACTAAAGGTGCAAGAGAGAAGCAAGGAGCTAGGACAGACTCTGTTCTTGCATGAGGGGAGGTCGGGCACTGTCATGGGGGTCGTCAAACTCAGTGGTTCAGCTCCCAAGAAGGTCTACGGAGCACAGTAAACAGAGAACTTTTGCTAAATTCCTGTAACAGAGGCAAAGGAGAGCAGGGACCTTGCAAAGCTCCGAAACATTTGCTGGAGGACTCACAAGATCTTAGAGCCTGACACCAAAGCGGTGGAAAGGGGTAAACCCAAGGCTGCACATGAAGGGCCTTGCTTGCAAAAGGAGCAAAATAAAGGGAGCCTTTGGGGAAGGAGCCATCAGCTACAGTGTGTTGGAAAGCGGAGCCTGTCAGGGTTACAAAAGGCTCGTACTGGCCCTTAGGGGAAGTGTGATAGGGAGTCAGATAAATAACTCGGTTTCTCAGCAGCGTGGAGGGTGCAGCCGAGATTAGAGAGCATTGATTTGTGGCTTGTCCATTTATATATAAAAATTATACCATGTACATGAGTATCGGCCATCCAGCCAAGAGCTAATGCACACATATAATATTTTATCTCCAGTAATGGTACTTAAATTTTTTTAGTAAACTCCAACAGTCAAACACAATTTTAACTTGACCTCCCTCCTGACGCTGACGCATCTACCACACGCTGCCTCATTGCCTTTTACCTACTCAGCATTTTGTGTTAGTTTTTAAAAACCGAAAGGAATTGATTTGTTTCTCTCAACGGTTCTGAAATCACTCCCACTCATTACTTTGTATTTAGGAGAAAAGAAAGAAAAAAGGATTTTCCATCTTGAACATGTTTATATTTTTGGCAAGAAAATAATCTTTCGGATGTACATCCTTGGGTGGAAAGTGACCCTTGTTATTTTTGCAAAGCGGTGCACATTGAACCAGTGGGAACGTGCTGGCTCTAAGCATTGGAAGCACCTTCATTTGTCCTGGTTCTGTGACACTCGTCAGACACCTACCTACCTCCGAGCCCTCTGCCCTCCTGTTGGATTTGGCCAAGATCATACTGAAGAGTAGCAAGCACACAGAGGCAGAGGAATTTGAAAGGCATTTTTCCAGAGGGGGGGTTGCAAAGAATGGATTCTGTTCTCACCTAAGTTAACTGAATATGTAGCTCATGACCTATGGCACCTAAGACAAATGAGTTGGGGGCAGGGCCTGTTATTTGGGAGCAGGAGGATATTTTCATGAATACTCCCCATTTCTATAACCCTTCTTGTAGAGAACTTACAGGCATTTACCAGTGGACTTTCACTGCGTACCCAAAGTGACAAGCATTCCTTTGAACTGATGGCCCATTAGGGAAGACCACTGGGCCCAGGGCCAAAGTGTTTGTCTCTGGGCCACTGATGTGAAACACTGAGGCTCTGGCTGAGGAGTTGGTGGGAGTCAATGGTGAGACAATGGATGATCAGTTCTGCATTTGCAGTCTTCATAATGCCAGCCACCACAAAGTATATTGCTGGGCTTCAGCTTCCACCTCACTGCACATTTCCCATTTAACAGGTCCTCCTGGAACCGGTTCTCATGCAGGGCCACGAAACCACACAAGCATTAAATCACAAAGCCTAAAGGTGGCAGTCAAGGAGAGAACCCTGACCTCAGACCTAATCGGGGCCAGAATTCAAAGCAGACCAAAGCAACACTCCTCCTCTCTTTTCTTTATTCCACCCCTAGGCATTGCATTTTCCTAGCTCTGCCCTATGGGTCTCAATTTCTGAACAACAGTTATTACTGTTACGCTTTTTATTTTTATGTTCATTATCAAAAGAAGCAGTAGCCAGCACTGTGTCCAATATTTAGTGCCTTAGAGGTGAGTCTCATTTAATTCTCACACACCTTGTGAATGTACAGGGGGAGGCAAAGTAGGTTTACAGTTGTTCCCATGGAAAATAATAAAATAATTAATAGCTAATAATAAAGAACAAATGCTGTATTTCTCATACTTGCAATCGTAAGCCTACTTTTGCCCCACCCTGTATGTATGGGTCTGCAAATGCATCTCGAAAGGACTGAAAGTGCACACGTGCTCCTCTACACAAAACCCAGGACTGTGTCATCAACTTCTACTAAGTTGGTGTTTAAAACAATGACATGATTTTGGATTTCAGGCAAGAGATGCAGAGGAATGCCTTAGAGAATGATAAGTAAGAAGTGTGTATCGTTCTTTTAAAGACAGTCTGCCTTCTGGACACACCCTAACCTCCCTCTTGCCTATTCTCTTATGGTGCCAACCAAGAACGCAAATGCAGCCAGGCCCAGGCCTTCTCTGCCGTCTACACATCTCTCTTCTCACTTGCTAGCAATAAGAGGAACCAGGGTGTCATCTGTTTAGAATGACCAATCAGTAATTCACTCATCACTTTCAATAGGAGCCTTTTAATTACGATGTACACAAAATAATGATTTGAAACAGTGCGAGTGGTGGGAGTCAGGATCTACAAATGCCTGTTCAACCCATCACAGTCCCAGTCCTTAGCTACACTCTGGATGTCAGATTCTGGACTAATCTTGACTAAGCCACACTAATTATGGATGAAGAATGAAGAGGGGGCTGGGCCCCCAGATCGATACTTTCTCATTTCTGATATATAGCCCAGATGTTAAAAAAAAAAAAAGATGCTTGCTTAAATGACAAATGGTTGTGACTTTTGCTTTGAGAACTCTATAAAGGGCAAATCCATTTCACTGGAAAGTGAGGTAGTAGATAAAGTGGTAGGCTGAGAACTTAGTGCCAGTGCAGTCAGGTAGGAACAAGAAAGGAAGCCCATTCTAGAGACATGCCCTCCTTAAGTGAGTCCTCAGAGGACACAGGTGGAAGCGACTATCCATTACTCTAACAGTAACAGGTCAGCAAGAAGTAGAATTTTCTCTCGCTCCAGAGCCCATGTTTTTAACCAGTATTTTATATTGCCTGCCTCTTATGCATCCCCCTCTCATCCGTGAAAGAGTGATTGCTGGTCAAGAGCTCACTGTGCTGTGCTTTGAAAAGTCTCAATCACTGAGGACAGCCAAAATGTGTCCGCCAGTGGTGTCTAAGCCCATAATGTTGCATGCTTTAAAAATCACAGACAGGCCTGGCCCTGCCATATGCCGGTGGTCAGGCACACATCCAGCCCCTTATCACCAGTTTCCATATCTGTAACCAACGGATAATAGAGCCCATGTTGAATTGTTGTTTCAAGGACCCCCTGAAGCAAGTATTCAGTAAACTGCAATTTCTATACAAATATTAGGTACTCTTTACTATCACAATTATCCCTTCAGTGTTACTGACCTCTCTCGGTGATTCTTCTTAAAATGCGCCCTTTGTTATGAAGAGTAAGTGTCATCCCAAAATAATGCAGGAGGCACTCCACAATGCAAGGCTTGCTTTGTCCTGCTACGCGACTAGGGAGGCCACTGGGAAAACGCAAAGGAAATGGGTTAAGAAATGGAAGACAAGGATTGGATCCGGCTCCACCCCTCATAACTCAGCTTCAGTTTTCTCATCTATCTAGTAGAAAAGATAATACTCTTTTGTTTTGTGAGGGTCGACTGAGATTCTTTTTAAATGCAAGTGTTTTATAAACTCGGTCATTACATAAATGCATATTATTGCTACTCAATCCTATTAGGATAGGAGAATCCATGCTTTCTGGTAAAAAAAATAAAATAAAAACATTAACAGTTTGCTTATGATCATTCTCATTAGCACCTAATTGAAAGAAGCAACATATTTCCCATTAATAAACCCATTTATTTTTTTCTTTTCTTATGTAGTGACAAGTGAAAGTTATAGTAAAAAAAATCATCCGTGAGCCTTTTGGCCTGCCAAAATGCTTCACAGGGTGAAGATATTTAGAAACGATAGATTCAAAGGTTCATTTCCCACTGTTGATTTAAGAAAACAAAACAACAACAAAAGCTTATCCTTCCTAAACACAGAGAAAGGCTATCAGTGAAATATTCTCTTACATTTTTATCTAGACATCCTATCATAGCCTACCAGACCTAGCACACACCCAAATATGCTTGACTGAAAACAAAAACAGCAACGGCATAAAACCCCAAATCGACTACAGCTATGAGAAGCTGAATTCTCTCTTCAAGCCCATGTTGGCAGCTTTGTCGTGGCAGAGTTGGGACCAGAACTCTCATCTCCTGACTCTCATCTAGTAAGTTTCTCCTCACAGCTCAGTACCCCTGAACCAGTACTTATTACAGCACTTGTTTCTTGAGAAAATGGGGGAAACCATGTGATACAGAACTCTTTGCTGGTACAGAAAGTCATTTATTTTAGCCATGAAGTAGGCTATTTATTTATTGTTATTTGCCTGGAGAACCATACAGAACAGAAGCAAATTTCATTTCAGATGATTTTCTCTTTTAATATCAAGGCTCCCTCATCAAAAGCAAATGCTGGGAAGGGGTTGGAAACCAAACTTATTTATACAATAGACACTTATCCAAGGAAATGGGTTGCAGGGAAATTAGCATGTCTTCAATGATGTTATTCCTGAAATGTCAATCAGTCATTACAGGCTTTGCTTCTCTCATGGTAGTCTCAAAATGGATTATTGTCCCTGAATTTTTAATAACAATTTAGTGGTTCAAAATACTGACAGTGATGTATGACGACAGCTTTAAAAAGTGCTCTGGCTTTCTATATTGCATAAACAGAACACAATTGTATCTCTCCAGCCTGTGTCAGAATTATTCTCAAAGAAGATAATGTTGAAGCCATCTGCCAAGAGAAGGTCAAAATCACATATAGAAAATAAATCATGACAAACATAGAATTGGCTAAAGGTTAAGGATTTAAAGGACAAACATATTTGAAAGCACAAATCACCCTTCATAGAGTAATAATTTAAACAACCCCGCCTCTGGACTCCTAAATAGCTGACTTAGGATCTACATATATTTCCAGAAATATTCCAATATTGAATGGAGCCACAAATTGAAAATGTAACTGGTAAGGATGTTAGAAACTTTTAGCTCCATTAAAGCTTTCCTTATTTTGTACAGTGCCTCAAGACTAGCTAATAGCCTACTTCTTGGCCCTAGAGAAGTCCAGTAGATAAGTGAGTTGATTCCTATGACATTCTAGGAATTGTCAGATGAATTTACCATAGACTTGTGGGTAGTGGATAGGACAAGAAGAGATGGCACCTAAGCAGTGGCTTCAGACCCTGGAGTCCTGGAGGCAGTTCAGGAGCCTCAGATCTCAAGGAGTTGTTCATTGCCTTGTCCTCCCAGCGTCCATTCAGAGGGTCTCAGCAGCCCACAGTCACTGGCTCACGCAAAGCCAGCACCATGAGTAAACAAGCTGTGTTTGTGTGTCCATAGACCTGAGGAATCCTGCTCACAGGGGATCAGTATTGCATGACCACAGTGGAGCTGTGCCTAAATCACAACAATATCTAAAGTAAAAGCATTCTTCCCATTGCTTTCTATGGCTTTTCCTGATGAAATCAGTATTTATAAAACCAATGTTTCCCAGAAGAACGTTCTACAAAAGTTAATATAAGAATAGAGTAAAAAAACATGCACTCCAGTCCTTGACCTGTAACTCTTATAGTCCTAATCACACACAGCCTGGAATGATAATTCATGGTTAGATACGACTTGGCCGTTAAGGTGTAAACTTGTTGGCGATAGTGGAATTGCTATTCATCTGCACACCATGCCTGGAACATCTCATTGCTTTGTACATGAGATCTGCTCAACATATGCTTGCTAATCTGTCGGTTGTAAGCTACATGAAGGTAGGAACTTATCCTTTCCTAGAACTTATTCTTTATTAGGCCCCATCGTCAATGCAGGGCCAGGCACAGGGTAGGCACTCTACAAACATTTACTGGATAAATATAGAAATGAATGCCAAGTGGATCCTCAAGCCACATGCCTTCAGTCCACCCCAAATAAT
Organism: Miniopterus natalensis; assembly: GCF_054644295.1. Classification (NCBI taxonomy): domain Eukaryota; kingdom Metazoa; phylum Chordata; class Mammalia; order Chiroptera; family Miniopteridae; genus Miniopterus; species Miniopterus natalensis. Next base: position 9,571,717 of record NC_142088.1, on the reverse strand, counting down.
GCCTCTTTACTAAAGTCAGTAAGCTCACTAAATTTAACCTATTTTCATGAAATACTCTCTAGTAAGGTTCCTCCACCACACATACAGCTTCTCCATCCTGAGTAAGGAAAAACTCTCATTCCTGAGCAGGGCTAATTTATCTCCCTTTCTTAATTTTAAAACCTTAATCCAAGCTAATGTTTGCTTATTTTAAATAAATAGGAGATGGCAGTGTTTAACATAGAAGGGAAGGTGCTCTCTTCATCCACACCCCATCCTGTTCTTTGGAGCTACTTTTATATGTAGAAAGTGAGTAGACAAAATAAGATTCTAGTTGGGCATAATTCAACTATAGCTTGCCTGTAATAAAAAAAAAAAAAGATGCAGTCATTTTGGGGGGTGGTGAGAGGAAGGTATTAGATTCTCCTTTATTTAAAGTCCCACCCAGAATACAGGCAATAAACGCCCTATCAGACAGTCAAATGTTCATGCCTGTCAATTCTCTGATCAAAGTATTTCACAAGGATTTTAAACTAAAATAAAGCACAGTCAACAACCCTATGGTATAGGTTAGTTACTCATAGTACCACAGTCTCTCAGAGCCTAGGCATCCAAAATAGCACAAGTGGCTGGAAGATCTCTCCCTCCTGGATTCCTTGTATTTTTGGCAGTCAGATTGGCTCATCAAGTTTTGCAGATCTCCAGACAGGGCTCCCTTCCAGGTGGCCAGCATGATCTTCTCAGAAGCCCGTTCCAACTGAGACACCAAGTAAAGTTCTTCCTGCCTCATGGTATCATCTCCCAGATCTCAAAGCTCTGCAGTGCCCCTTGGGAACCATGAGGATCTGTAAGAAGAAAGACCAGCATCCCCTTTTTCTGGCATAACTGGAGATTTTTGCTCTTATCCCTGAGCCTCACAAGGGTCGTGGTCATGTCTCGGCAAAATCATCTGAGCAGAGAGCAAGGCCTTGATGTCTTCTCCAAGCAAGATTCACAAAGGATTCATAAAGAAGCCAGTTTTTACTGAGGCCTCTAATTCTGCAAGTGGTTCCAATGGTTGCCTGCCTTGGCCCTGCTGATCACTGCAAAACAGCATGTCTCTCCTCCTCTGTGCTTATGCTTACTGGGCTGAGCATGCAGATCAAGAAAAGGTGCTGAGAAACAATGATTCCTCTAAATCACCTTTGATTTTTCCACAGTTTGATTATGAATTTGAAACTCAACACTCGCTGTTGCTTTTTAAGGGGTGGGGGGAGGAGTGCATGACAATCACTTCTAGTGAACTAAGGCCATGACCTTTATAGGTTTGCATAATGCTGATCACACTGACTATTAACTGGGTGCCCATAATCAATCAAATTTTAAAACACATAAATTCTCTTTTAGTCAGCAATATTTTCTTCTTAAGATTTCAGCCTATGACAGACACAGCGTCTGGCGATGATAAACGGTATGTGAGTCTGTCTCTGGAATATCACTATTTCAGGGGTGGCTAACAATACTTGCCAAGTTAGATGGGGTAGGGTAGAGAATGGAAGCAAGTTATACATTATTCTAATAGATTAAGAAAATATAATCCCATTTGGATCATATCCTGGGCCTCCATCCAAACCATGAGATAGCTTTGCTAATCATTAAAATGTTCAAGGAGAGGGTGGGCTTCTTTTTTTCATAACTATATTGCATTTCTAAAGGGCACTGTATTCATTTCTTTATGAGTATAATCTAATCAGAAAAATAATTGATTCGCAGGATGATTGTTCTATAAACAAACTTGCCCTTGTTTTAGACTGGAATAGCAACCCTCATCCCATTTCAGATTTTTAGTTTATACATGTATACACTAATGAATAATTATTTTCAGGAAATATCTTCAAATATTCTCAATTGCTTCTCTACTGCTTCAGCAAATTTTGGCTGCCCTGTAGTTAGGGTCAGGCTCATAAAGACAAAGGCTACTAAGAGTCACCAAGGTTTAGAAAAACTGGAAATGCAACTTAAAGTCAAATGAACACTTTATACATGCCCTCAGTCAATAGAAGATAAACTGATTATCCATTAACATGACATTAAATTATCATGTGTGCCCATTAAACAATAATAACAATATGGGGGTGATTCACCAGAATGCCCTTTGGGTTACTACATTATTTTCATTTTTTATTTATGTGCCACCCAGTCCTGGGGTCAATGACAAATGGATGTATTGGTTATGTTAACAATGGGATATGGAGATTGTTACAATTATAACTCATAATCAGAAACCCATGCCCTTCAGACAAAATAATTCTTGATGAATAAATTTTGGTTGTGTAAGTTTCTAGTTATCGGGCCTCTTCATTCTGTATCAGGAACAGTTATATTCAGTGAATGTCAATCTCCTCTTGCTAGCTTTCCTAAACTGTTCCAGCATGTGAGCTAACCATTAATTGTGTCGTTTAAATGTGTTTGTGAATTCATTATCCCAAACAAATGGCTATTATTTTAAGATGTATATGAAGAACTCTTTTATATCACTGTTTCAAAAAAAAAAAAGCTTTCTCCTGTTTAAATGTATTTTTAAAGCAAATTCTGAATTAGTTTGAGTTTCAACACTGAAGGGATTCTAGACACAGAAAGGGAGCAAATTTAAGAAGACGCATTAGGTATCAGGAACTGTGTTATCTGAATTGTTTTATTTCATCTTCAAAGCAACACATGAACTATATAATATTATCCCTATTTTACGGATGACAAAAAATGAGTCCCTGAAAACATGTGTGAAGTCATGCAGCTTATGCGGCATTTGGGGCCATCGGATGCCAAAACGATGCGAGAGGCTGCGCTGTGAAACAGCGGAGGGTCTACTAACGAGTGGGTTGCAGCTGCTGGAAACTGAGTGAGGCTCAGGGCTCCAGGTGCCACTGAGGTGTCACCCATGTCGCACTGCAGAATTCTCCCACTGAAGAACACTGACCCGCACCTCATCAGCACGGATGAACTATGGGTGGCTCTTGTCCTTCTGGAAAGAGCCTCCAGCAGACAATAATCAGTGTGTACAAAAACTGTCCATCCCGACTGCACATGAACTTAGAAATAGGCCAAGGGGATAGAAGACAGGCATTCACAATGACTGCTGGAGAAAACATCCATCAAAAACCTGTGTGTAATCTCTTCTACTCACTAGTGCAGCCAATAGAAAGCCTGCTGTTCGCACTGAACTTCCATTCACGCACAGACGGCATACCAAAATGGCACACCCAATCCCAGGAGATTTAGATGCTCCAAATATTGGCCTCACAGATACCAAATAAGTATTGATATTAAGATTCTAGGTTAAACTCCAACCTACAAATAGCAGATAATTTCCCTCTTTATCCACACTATCAGGCTTTCATGAAGATGATTATGTACCATCCTCAATTTTCTTGACATGGTAAACCTCCCACTTTTGAGATTCCTGTGCACACTTCTGGCATATCTTTCAAAGATTCACTTCACTTATCATAATCAAGTCATGGGCATACTTGCTTAAGAGCCCAGAATGAAAGAAATAGATGCATTTGACCTTTGAAAATGGAAAGTGATCGAGGGTGAGCCCGTGGGATCCTGGATTCTGGCTGGGAGTGAAGTGAGGAGAAAGGGTCAGTTAGAAGGTATGGGTTGATGAAAGGGGGCGTAAAACATGTCAAAATAGATCCTTGTGGATACATGTAATTTTAAAAACTTGGAAGCATTCTTTGTAATTTTACTAAGTTTGCAATATTTTGATTCTACACGGGAATGGAACATATGAGACACTTTGGGTTCTAAAGGGTTCTATGAGACACTTTGGGTTAAAAACTGCTTGTTTGTTACCTGTCGCTTGCCAATAGAAACCCAGGAAAAATTCAGTATAGACTAGTAAGGTTGGTACTATTGGACCAAGCTATAGACCAGGGGGAGGAGGTGTGAAGAACAATATGCAATAATCCCTGAATCCCTACAGAAGACCTAATGTGAGCTGTCACATAATGGGATTCAACCAGCATCTATTGAGCACTTACTATTTGCCCAATATTGCTTCCAGCTAAGGACAATCTTAAAGTTCAAGCAAATCATAGTTCCAGATCTTAAAGAGCTCATTACCTAATTAAAGACACAAAATAAATGTGAGTAAGATGAAATAGAAGTCAGGCTCACTCGTTAATTATAAGTCCAAGCTTGGTTTTCAGCTTTGCAGTTTTGGAAACTGATCTGAGCAGCATTAAGAGTGGATTAATTTCTCTGATGTCATAAGATGAACTGCGCCAGCTTTTGTGTGTATAATTATCGTCCCTGCTTTATTGCTAACTAACTGCTCTTCTGATATTCACACTCTTTCCTTAGGTATCACATGCATTCAGTCGAGATCCGTGTGAACAAGGTTAAGCGCTTGAGATCTGAGGTTACACAGCCCAGGTTTGAATCTCTTCATTTCCGTGGGAGACTGAGCGGTACTTTTAACCGCTCCGAGAATCTAGGACTATGTTTAAAAGGCACAAGTGAAAAGAGACAGTCATTATCGGAGGTTTGGGATGATTAAGTTATTTAACACCTGTAAAGTGCCCAGCTTGTGCCTGGCATCTAGTAGGTGTTAATCACCACATCACCATCACTTTGTATTTTCATAGACCTGCCTTCAGAAGATCCAAAAGTGTTTTAGAAACGTCGTCTCCTTTACCTTTAGCACTTTCCTGCCCGGCAAGCCGAGGACAGAAGAACTTGGCCACGTAAACCTGAAGGAGCGTGCAGCTGGTCGCCTCCCTGGGGTAGGTCTTCCAGTATGCTGAGTGCTGGGATGAAAGAACCGTGTTTATGCAATTGGGAAAATATTCAAAATGAAACTCTAAAAGCAGCTAACGAAAAAAAAGTATGAATAAACAAGTTAATGAACAAAATGAAGAAAAAGAAAATGATATATGGTATGAACATTGTGAATGTGAAATGCACGTTTTGTTATTTGAGGAGCTGACAATTGCAGGACCGAGGCCATTTCCTGGGCCCATTTTATTCTGCTCCCCACAGACAAATCGCTCTAAAGAGCTAAAGAGCTGGACTTTAGCACCCAGAGTGCAAAGATATTCCTACGGTGTTACTGAGACTCCGTCAGCAAATCTTTAAAAAAATCTATCAGTTGCATGCTACTTCACATTTCTTCTTGAGAGCTAAGATTAAGGGAGGCCTCAGAGAGTACCCCATTCAGTTGTTGCTTTGCTATTAGGAACAGAAAAGCAGTGAAAGATGGCAGAGTGACAAAATATGTGTCATCAGAGTTTCAAAGAACATTTTTCTAGATTTCTCTTTTTTTAACAAACTTAATGGTTTTGGAAGACTCTTGACAACATTGACCCATCACAATGAAGAAACTCAGGAAATACTAAAGGGAAAAAATAAATATTTGATTTTGAAGTATGCTTGTAGCATTAAATAATTTTAGGCAGTTGTGCAAGTGTTTTAAAAATAAAAACACTTTTGTAGATACAAGAAAAGAGTATCATCTAAGTCACCATCTTTAACAACCTCCCCCGCAGGGCTGTTCTTAAAATGAAAGCACTACAGTGAAATGAAAAAAAATGGACCAAAAACGAGAAAACAAGGCCTCTGGGTTTGACCCTCCATCTGTCGTTTGATAGTTCTGTGACTTTAGGTGGGTTAACCTAAAGTTGTGTGACCTTTAGTTGGGTTTCCTCGGCCACCAACAGGAATAATACCACAACACAGCATTTGTGAGCGTAAAATAAAAATGACATTTGAAGAAACATTTCATACCAAAACAATGTAAAGTAAGCTTTAGTCCCTTTTGGATAATAACTCCATGACAATTTTTTTAATCATCAGCAAAATGTGATGGCATGTATGGTTGCTTCTTTCACCTTTTCACATTAAGTTTGCTATTAAAAGGTGTATCCATCATGAAAGCTGAAATAATAGGCCCAGCCTATAAATTACACACACTGCTCCGATCCTGTTCTGAGAAGACCGGGCACTCCTGCCGAGGGGTTTTCATTGACTAGACCAAGGAGTGGGCCCTAAGCCGGGAACAGCCCAATAGAGCAACTCCACCTCCCGTGGTGGCTGAGTGGACAAATCCAATTCCTCCTTGTCTGAGGAGGCTGAAGATAGGAGAGGGAGACCACCAGGGACAGATACCTTGAGAGGTCCAGAGAGAGGCCAGACCGTTGGGTAGCACTATGCAGACCCGGCTCACCAAGCCAGGCCATGAGCCCTAGGATCAGCTCTGTCAGCCCCGTCAAAGAGATGCCATTTTAAAATTCACCTTTTTCAGTGGGAGCACCTTTTCTAATTTATGCTAAGATTCTTTATGACCAGCTATGGCCTAGGAGAGATAACAGGATGACTCAGAACTGGAACAGAAAAGGTGGCATTTTACCTAAGACTTCTCTGACTAGTTTACTTATATCCTCGGGAATATAAAGCAATATACAACAGGGGTAAGTATGCAAGCCACAGATTATTTATGTATTTATAAATATGCATTAATCTCCTGATCTGGATAGGTAAATAAATAAATAATAAATAAATAATAAATAAATAAACAAATAAATAAATAAATAAAGATTCCCTCTTCTCCTAGGCCTTACATTCTACCTGAGGGGACAATCAATAAAGAACTAAGTTAAAATATGTACTTTTGAATCTGGGAAAGGGAATAGAGAATATACGTGGGTACCAGGGGCGGGGAATTTTCTTAGTGTTTGTTTTACCATAAACACTGTGTGCGGGGGTGGGGAAATTTTAATACGAAAACTAAAGGATATATTATATCGTGTCATACAAATCTCTAACGACTCTTCAGGATAAAACACGAGCCTTCAAAGACTTGGAAAGGAGGAGGCTGAGTTCCAGATCCCTGGGGGAACACATTTACTCTCCCCTGTAATTAATAGTAATTTGATGCGGATTTCGGAAAACACTGACTTATGATCGCGGGGTTACATCTTGGTTCCCTTAAACCAAATGAATCTAAGATACAATGTACACCCAAGTCATCTACCTATTCTGTCCTGTATTTTTCATGAGACTTTGCATGATTTTTTAATGAGTGTTTCTGAATGATTTCTTTTAAGTTACAAAAAGTCAATCCTTGCTGACTGGAATCAAGGTGTCATGTTGGGCCATCCTGCCTCTTACCTGTGTAAGATGATTTTCAACTGCCATCTCACATTCTGAGGGAAATTCAAAGTTCTCCTTGGGAATATTTAGAAATTATAGGATTTTATACTATTCCTTAGTCACCCCAGTACCAATGCCCAGGTTCCATTCAATTCTTTCTCTACTGCACTTCCATTCTCTCAACACACACACTCCCTTCTAGTCATACAAGGTACCTCTTGGAGATAGAAATATATACATTACTGGTTTGTTTCTCTAGAGAACCATACCATGGATGTTAAGAATATTCTGCATCATTCTTATTTTACTAAGAAATTCTCATTCTCATTATTTATTTAGTGGAGAAAAAGTCATTTTATAAATCAAAAAAATGTACCAGTTTATAACTGCAACAGTTTTTTCCAAACACCTACTTACCCTCTCTTGCTTATGGGCACTCTTGAAAGAAAATAGAAATCTCCATCCCTTCCATGAGCCACACAATCAGCAGCAGATCCCTTGACCAAAACCCAGTGTCATATTGGTGCTCAAGAAATGTTACATAGCACATAATACAACAAGCAGATGATGTATTATAGAACTGTACACCTGAAACCTATATAATTTTATTAACCAATGTTATTCCAATAAATTCAATAATTTTTTTAGAAAAGACTTTTTAAAGACCCCGTGTTTAAAAAAGAAAGAAAGAAAGAAATTTCACTTAATTAGGTGGGAATTCAATGAGTCATTCACCTGCCACAGGATGAGGAAGGAGATCTGACAGAGAACACAGAGGGACAAAGGAGGTGACCCCAGTGACTACCATCTACATGCACTGGGGGGGGGGGGGGGATGCTGGAGACAGAGGGAATCCACAGCATTCTCACCCTTCCATGGACAAGGAGCTTCCAGGAGCTCATCCCATCGCAGTTTCTCTGCCGCGAATAAATCCAGGAAGCCCTGAAAGCCTCACATTTGCACAATAAGAGTAAAAGAGAAGCCTCTTATCTTCGAAACTCTCTACCCACATGAAAATCCTAATGGCTTAGCTCAAAAGCCAGAGCATTTGAAAGAAATACTGTTTATCTCTTAATCACTGGTCTTCCTACCAACATTTTCAGACTGAAGAATTCTGCTGATATGTAAGAAATTCACAAGAAACACTAGGTTTGCTTGTAGTAGGATTCCTTATAAAAAGACTACAATTTACAGTGCCAACTAAATTAGATGTTGTTTTTCTCAAAAGCATTGATTTCTAGATTTTTTTTTGGCAAAGGTAGTTTTATGAATGTGATTTAAACTATTCACCAAAATATACAAAATAGCCGAGTCAAAGTAGAATTTAACAAATACATATTTCAAGAATTACTAATTTAAATATGCAAGCTCAACCATGAATGTTTATTTGTTTGTAAATTATATAACTTATATAACTTGCAATGCTAATATATCATGAGAATTATAAAACAAATACAAAGGTAGAATATTTTAAATGATAAAATAAAAAATAAATGTATAAAGGCCTACTGTTTTCTTCCCTTATTCCCACAGATGTTCTTGAGCTAACACCCTCCCCCCCCTTGAGGATAGGCCATGGAGGGCACCTCTTCAATTCCTGGTTATCTGAGCTCCTATCTAATATTAATGCACTGAAAATATAAAAGTGATAACCTTATTTTAGCTAGCTAAGTACAAATCAATCCAATGTGGCTTAAGATATTTTATCCAAAAAAAATTGTCATAGAAATCCCTTTATAATAGCCATATAAAAAATCTCTGACTTTCTCCCTTATATGCTTTCAGGTAAAGTGCTCGCCTCAAGCCTTTAAGCTGCCACACCAGTTCATTCCTGGAACCCTGCTCCCTGTCTCTACTCAGAGCACTCCTCTTGGCTGCTTTTTCTTTAATGGCACATCGTGTTCTACTTTTGTGGATTTATTTTGTTTCCATTCTGTCTCCCCCAGTACAAATTTAACCTTCCAAGGGCAGGCACACACCTTCCGTGTCCCCCCCTCACCCCCCTCAACCACCCCTCACCTCACACAGTGGATGGTCCTTAGAGTCATATTTACTCAGTTGTTCTTTGGAGAAGCAGAATAATTCATGTTCTCACTCTGGTCAGAGAAAACAGAATAACATTAATGTCAAACAAATCGCAGTGGCCTTTATTCAGAATGCATTCCCTTGAAAGGCCAGCCTGCTGCAAAGACATGCCACGGGCCCTCTGAACACTAAAATGAGCAAGAGTCCCTCAAAATCCACCCGCCGCATCCCTGGCCCTCCGTGGGCTGGGAAGGGGCTGGGAGCGTCCAGTGGAAACAGCCCAGGAGGCTGTGAGGAAGAGCAGAGGGCACCTTCAATACTGTCCCCTCAAACAGGGGGATGCTCTTGGCCATGATTTCCTAAGTGGAAGGTCAGGCCCCCGAACCTTCCTTATGCTAAGACAGTGAAAGGCTGGAGAGCTTCCTGGTCCACAGATGGAAATTCAGGATATTCAGAACAAAGTCAGGACTACACAGAGTACTGTGAAGTCACTGTTGGTCATTTCTCCAATGAAGAAATGGGCTTAGAAGATGATGCAGGGGGACAGGTATTAAAATGCAAAGACCATCTAGTTTATTTACTTTCAACAGAACACAGTCCCTTAGAAGTGGAATGACATTTCTCTGTCTAACCCCTTGATTTATTTCAAACCCTTTTATTTTACAGATGAGGAAGTTTAGGGGTGAAACAACTTTTTTGAGATACACAGAAAGGTAATGGAAAAGTCAGGATTAGATTCTGGGCAGAAAAACACAGTCACCACTGAAAACTAATTCATTTTACATATGAATCTTAGGTCTTTAAAGCATATCAGTGTTAAATTGTTAGAAGGGGAAAAAAGGACCAGAATGAATGTGTTGATTTCCCAAGTCATTTCAAAAACTAGACTTATATTTAAATTTTGTTTTTTAGCCACAAACGTATTATATTTGTGGCGACAAGTGAACCACAACTAAATTACATTAAAAAAAAAAAATCTAACCAAGAAGCAACCACTCTTAACAGCTACACATACATCATTGCAAGCATTTTTCTATGTTAGCCTAACCTATACACATTTGTGTGATACATATATATACATATATACAAATAAAAGTATACTTTTTGTTTCAAAATGGGTACATACTAAACATATTGCTCAGTAATTTCTTTCACTTACCAATGTACATCTTCTCATAGCTGCATGCACAGATCTGCTTTGCTCTTTTTAATGGCAATGTCACATTTTATTGGCGAATATTACTATTATTTATTCTCCTATGGACAGAAAAGTAGGCTATTTCCAATTAGTTACTCTTAAGGAAAATACTGCCTTACCCATATGGACCCCACTCCTTTTATTATAATGCCATTTCTTCAATTCAAATAGCTAAAAGTGGTATTGCTGAGTCTTGTACTTTGAGTCATTTTAACAGAACTTAAACAGAGGTGGTTTTCTTGGGGGTGGGGGAGATTTTTCCCATGCACTCAAGTAAAACTTCTAAGAATCTACTTCTGCTAGATGCTGATTGCACTCCTGCTGGAATATGCTCTTGTCTTCTGAGGCCACTTTTAAAGTTATTTGATTATAGGGTTATTTTTTCATTTAGCTTAAAAAACAATATAACGTAAGAAAAAGGAGTACATGTCAATGAAGATATATTGCCCAACAGTGTAAGTCTTTGAAATGACTTTGATTTTTAAACTCTGACCAAGTCATGACTTTTAAAATTAAAATATTTGATGACTTATGAAATTAAAATATGACATTTGATATAAAACAGGTTCACGTCACAGATCATAAAACAAAAGCGTGTGAAAGTATCAGATTTAATGATAGTAACTGACCCTGCCGTCCTTCACCACCGACTCCTCTATTGATATTTCCCGGCACCCCAACGTTACGTTTTAAATCTGTCACCGTGCCATGCATAAGGTGAACCCCTGAGACAGCAGCAGTTACAAACCTCTTTCCATTTCTATGCAAATACACCAACGAAAGACTTTATTTATTCAGTTAATACTTTGCAGAATTTAAAATCAGAAAAAACTTTAGAGTTAAGGGAGGAGAAACTAACATTCATTGAACACCTGCACGTGTTTGCTCTCCATGCCCATCGCCTCTTTTTTCTCCACGAACGACACTACCAGAGGGGAAAGATCCAAGCCTCCAAAATGAAGGCCTGGATTCTTCTGGAAGCTGACACAACTGATCCAGATCTTCTGACTTTAAAGAGAAAAAAAAAGCTATGGTCATTCTGTTCCCAGAACTGCCTTCGTAATTGTCAACCAAGTCTCACTGCATCCCACGGCTGAGGAAAGAGCCCAGGACTTACACTTGGCTTTCTGAAGGCCACGTAGCTAGCCATTCCTACAGCCTCTGAGCCAGCCTTCTTCTGCCAGCCCTGTTGGGTTTACTGAGATTGTTCAACTGGCATTAAATCTGACTAACCCTGAATATGAAAATGAGTCTCTATCTCTGTCTCTGTCTCTATCTATCTCAGAGTAACTATGTTCCTCTTCGCCTGGAGAGGCTGGGTCTCCAATGTGGATGTGACCAAATTTCCTTCTGTCTAGTTCCTCACTTTAAAGGCTCTTCTCTCCACCAATGGGCATAAGCCAGAATGCCATTCTGTTTGCCATTTAACATTTTTACTGCAAAACTGAAAATCTGGCAATATTACCAACTTTAAGTCTTCACCTGACTGAAGAGAAAGGAGACAGCAAAAACAGCCATGGTCTGGCTGCCGTTGTCCAAATATACCAAGGAATTAGCATTTTAACTTTTACAGTCGAGATGGAAATGTAGCCCTCGGCTCCAGCAATAAGGAGGGACCAGCAGTGACCTCTTGGACAGCTATGGGGGCTCCCCACTGTTGCGGAAAATGCTCTCAAACTCTTCAGCAATTAAGGCAACGACCTCTATGCTCTTGAACTTTCTGGAGAGGCTTTTTTCACTGAAGCTTCATGTTTCATAGAGATTTATACAAATAACCACTGAATGAATGGTAACCTCATGAGGCTCCCCTCAGCTTGATTTTATGCTTCATTAATTGCTAGATTTAAATTGTTGCAATGCCTGCATCAGATATACATACGGCATTGTTTTCTTTTTCTTTACTAGGAATTCACTAACAATAAAAGGACTCCATTTTATTTACATGATTCATCAAAATGCACAAAACTAAGTGCTTTAAGTAGAGTGCACTATATGGACTTAAAGGAACTGAGTAACTCCTTTCAGATAAAGGCATCAACTTGAAGATTGTGTACTTCTTTATTTCTCAGTAAATTGAAGATGATAATTGAAGTAGTCATCTTTTGTTTGCATATCCAAGGAGAATAAGCTTTCAGTTGTCTTTTGAAATGTATCCCCTACAAATATTTTCTGGAACTCTTCTATGTGACAAAATCTGTTCTGAATTTTTTTTTTTTTTTAAGCAAAACAATAGCTTCCGTGGGCTTAGATAAATCAGGCCATGTGTCTGGTAACCCTTTATTAGAGTTTTTGGAAGAATCCTTCAGAGAACTCTGGCTTTAAGGACTCCACTCTCAATGACTTTTCTTCCCCCATGGAACGAGCTGAAATATATTCATGAAAGATTGACGAGGGCCAATTTTCTACGAGTGGAAAAAAAAAAAATCAATATTTCAGGGCCTAAAAATACATGGCCATTCTCTTGCCTTGAAAAGATTGTTAGAAATCATGGCATTTTAATGAATTCAAAATAACACAGGAGATCTGGAGGCGGATTGGCTTCTGAGATGGCAGCGATAAATCAGCTTATACCTGAATGACCTGGGCGTGACGCTGCTCCTGCGGAGGCCCGGGGCAGGAGGAGCCAGGGAACCAACCGGTGATCCTTCCATCCCGCCCTGGCGGGCTCCTGGTCTCCAGGCAGTTCCAGCTGTCACAGCGCCTTAGGGTTTCCCGGGCTGTTTTTAGGCGTCATCCATGAGGAGCCAGGGCCGTGGTTTGCCTGCCTGGGAGCAGCTTCACTTTCGGCCACACTGAGCTTGTCCTCGCGGATGGCCTTTCCCACCGGCCACACTGAGCTTGTCCTCGCGGACGGCCTTTCCCAGCGGCTCGGGCTCTGCGCCGTCGCATGGCCTTTGGAAGATAAGGGAGTTGCCTGGGGAGGCGGCGGCAGGGGCCCCTTCCACCTTTTATCTTTGCTTGGCTGGGTGATGGAAATAACTGCAGAGACAGTTATGGATTATCAGAGGGGCACGCGAAATGATCAAACTCATATCAAGCACTGCTTTGTGCCCCCCGAGAAGGCAGGTCCTTTCGCTATTTACCTCGTGAGACTATGTACAAGGAAAACCCTAAAATGACAACGTATTAGTGCAAATATTTACTCAACAATATTGTTCGTGAATAGAGAAATGAAAATATGTGGCATCTTATGATACAGTCTTGGAAGAAACCCATGTACTGTACCATTTCTGGGCACAGGGGAAGGCCTCTTCACTGTGATATCTCTATTATTTAAAAACTCTGATTAAATAAACTTTAGGAAGGCAATTCACTGCTTAGTTGGTGGCTAATAGCAGATAGCTAATAGTTGAATTAGCTGCAATAATACATGAACTACCACAAATAAGCAACAGAATAAAACACAAAGCGCAGTTATTTAATTAAACAATGACATCAGCTGTGCACCATCATTTTATAACCTATATGCTCTATTTTGCTGGAGGGGGGGGGCATGTCAATCAAGATACATTTCTATAATAACTTCATGCTTTGACATTAAAACTCTGAATTATTCTGACTATAATTTACACCATATTTAGAGAAAGGGATTAATTTTTTTACCAGTTTATATTTATATTAAATAATGCTCATTTTACAAGAAGAAATACATGCCTTTTTTTTTCATTGATTTTGCAAGTCTCTTTTTTTCTAAGACTACATTTGCACAGTCCTTCTCAACGTGAATACACACAGTGGTGCTCCTGAGACCATTTGTATGTTCTAAAAGAGACCAAGCAGGTAAATTCATTTAGGCTAGGGGGGAAATAACCCTGTCTGAAGCAAAGCAAGAGGAATTTCAATCTCGCAGTCACTGCCAAATAAAAACCTGGGGAAAAATCATTAATCTCATTTGTTTTCATTACAGCAACACTTGTTATCACAACTTTAGTTAAGGAAGTGCCAACATTTATACCAGCAATTTTATATCAGCAAAATTAGTTCTAAAAAATGAAGCTCCTGGTACTATCAACTCTTTTATTGCTGAAGTCTATACAAATTGCAGTTGAGAACGGTACATATTCTGGATGCTTGATAGAATAGACGATTGTTAGAATAATGCTTGGCAGGAACTGTAATATAATATTAATTCCTACATAAAGTACAAACATTTTCACATATCTGACATAATGTTTTATCCTTTAACGGTAGTTCCCCCCGCCCAATATATTTCTCCCATCTTTATAAGGAGTAAGTATGAAAAAAATGTAAATATTTGCCCATTTTTGTTCATTTTTTTAACAGCTCCAGGGGTGAAATCTCTCTCCATGGTGCAGATCTCAAGCACAAGTGGGTTGTAAACAAGTCCCCTGTTAGCAGTATGCTGTACTTCACACTGAGGCCTTGAAAATTAAGGTGCCATTAATCAGAACATTTAGGAATGTTCGGGAATCTGATGCCTGTGACCTTCAGTCCATGTGGTAAAATGCCAGTCTTTATAAAACTTAGATAAGAGACTTGAACCAATATTTTCAATATTTCTGTATTCAATATTGGAATTTGGCAATATTTCCATAAATTGGTATTTCAAGCAGTAAAAGAAAACAAGTTCCTAAGGTTTAGTAGGGTTTTGCTTTTTAAAAAATATATGGCACAGACTGATGGATCTCAGAGGTAAGAGGGAAGGAAGGTGGGGAGAAATTAACCAAAGAATTTATATCAATATATGCATAGCCCATGGACACAGACAATAGTGTGGTGAAGGCCTAGGGTAGGGGGTGAACTGAGTGGGGCAATAGAGGAAAAATAGGGATATCTGTAATACTCTCAACAATAAAGATAAATTTTAAAAAGGAAAATGAAATAAAGATTAACATGGATAAAAAAATATTTCATGAAACTATATTTCATGAATATATATATGTATATATATTATGGTTGCACCATTCATGCTATTAAAGACAATTCTTCTTTGCTCACTAGCAGTGAGATAGCTCAAGAGATAATCCAGAAAGCTCATCAGTCTAAGGGTAGTGAAATAATTTCTAAATGGGAGGTCTCAATGCCACACTGTTCATTGAATGTAAAATGAAGGCACACTTCATAATTGCAATTACTTATTGAGGGCTTTGCCTGTGTCAAGCATGTTATAAATACCATCTTATTTAATATTCACATTAATTCAGCAAAGTAAGGTTATCTTCATTTCATAAATGAGAAGATTGAGATTCAGAGATATTATGTGAAATGGCCAAGGTCACAGCCCTAGTGAGTGGCAGAGTAAAAACTCAAACCCAGAGTAGAAGTAATTGAAGTAATAGTTAATGGGCACCATCCTGTCCCCTGGGACTTATGGAGACAACTATTTCATCAATGTGACACACATCAAAGAGAACCTTTATATAAGCGTACTCTGAGTGAAAGTGAATTTTAAGAGAAAACCCAAGGAGACAAGCTGGGTTTGGCCCTAGCTGTTGCTGGGACTTCTAAGAATGGAGAGATGGAAGCAAACACGGAAGAAAAGATTTCTGAGCAAAAAGCAATGGAAGGAGATAGTCTTATAAAAATCCAAATCAGTAATAAAAGGCAGTTTGCAGCATTCATTTTAATGGAGAGGTTGGTTTACCAGATATGTTAGTAGAAACTATGCAGTAATGGCTAAGGCTAGGAGCATTAGCACAAAATAAATATAGTTTTTAATATTGGCAAGTTTAAGGCCTAGGCTGTGCACAGCAGAGAATAAAAACTCAGCCATGGATACATGGCCTGTGATGGAAGAAAACAGCCTGCCCATCAGAGGTCGTTAAGGATCCACACAGTCACTACAGCGGAGCAGAAGATGCGGCTGAGACGCACACAGTACTGAGAGGAGGAAGGGGTTTCATAATCCGACCACTGTCATTCTTAGCTAAGAGCTCAGCCCATCCAGCCTGATGAGAAGGAACTGGGAGTTGGGATGGCAAAACTGCATCATAACTGACCCATGACACCATTTGAAGTTCATGTGTAAGTGTACATTTAAATATACATCATTTTTTAAACTTTACATATAATAACAGTTAACCCTTTTTTGAATGCCCACCAGGTTTCAACAATTCTAATCTTTAAAATAATCCTGCAAATGAATATTAATCTACCTCTTTATGTAGGAAAGAAAAATAAATGAAGAGACTCTCTCAAGGTCTTCCAGTTACTGCTTACAGAGCCAAGATTTAGCCCCAAGACTTTCGGGCTTCAAAGCCCATGTCATTGCCCCTGTGGCAAGTTGCCTGAACCCCAAGGTTAAGAATCAGCTCCCAGAAAATGGACCTAACCATTGTCATGATTGGCTGATTAAACCACCTCTTACTTAAGGAACCAACCTGAAATCTTACCAAACAATGTTTCAAAGTTACGTAATTTCCCTAAAATTTAGAATCAACATAAAAGTAAAATGGGTGAAAATATGACGGTCAATGAACTTTATAAAAAGGTCACGTTGACTGGTACGTAATGATAAACCGAGTGATTAGTTCAGCAATTCCTTTAGGTAGAATAACAAATCTAATAAGATGTCTGTCATCTAATAAAAAGTCCATCGTCGCTCATCAATTCTGAGATAAACAATCTTTCCTATTTTACTTCTATAAAATCAGAGTACATCTCACAGTTGCTGTCAGCTGGGTAGAATTTCAAAGCAGTTTGTCATTACCGGTGCATGTTGGAACTCAGCTGAATTTCTACGAACTCAACTGGACAATCAGCACCCCCAATGCCTCAGTCAGCAAGCCGCTTACGGTCCATTTGAGGAAGGAACATGAATCATGGCTATTTTCTGAAAACATTCTGTTGACATCTTCTGGTACAATTCAGAAAGTACAGGCATCACAACTTGCAAATAAGAATCAGCCTCCTTAAAGAAAACCCCGGAGGCAACATCAGAGCGCTCTTTTAAGAAATGCTTCATCATATTTAGCGCCTTTTAATTTTTGAAAACTACGTCTATACGTTTACTTAGATACAAAAATAATTAACAATAAAGATAATAAAAAAGAAGAAGGGATTGAGATGTACAAATTGCCAGTTATAAAAACTGTCATGGGGATGGAAAGTACAGCACAGGGAATATAGTCAATATTGTAATAACTGTGGATGGCATCAGATGGGCACTAGGCTTATCGGAGTGATCACTTCGTAAATTATGTAAATGTGTAATCACTTTACTGTACACCTGAAACTAATATAACATTGCATGTCAACTTAACGGAAATTTTTTAATTAAATTAAAATAAAAAGGCGATAGAAAACAAAAATACTAATAAGACATTGTGATTTATCTATGAGAGGCTCATGCACCACAAACTTGCCCTGGCATGTCTGTTGAAAAACAAGTGGAGTTGTTTTGTATCTACTCACAGTAATCCAGGATGTTCCCTCAGAGTTCAGATGGACATAGTTTCATATGATCACTCCAACTAATAAACGGGTACACTTTCAATGGTCATCTGAAGAAATTATTTGTTACCATATAAATGGTGAGACTGGCAGGTGATATGTAAGTATTAATAATTCTTGGCTGAGCATTCATTTCTCTAATCTGTCTATAAATTAACTAGAGCATTTCTAGAGGGTAATGGCAAAACCTTTGTTCAAATATAATACTGTGCATGGAATTATTTATAATGATTATAGCTACTTTTATGTCTGATTGGGACGAACTTTTGATAGAATCTACTCACTCTCTCCAAAACTTGTATTTAATCATGGAAACTTTATTTTGCTCTCAGTAATTAGATAATTGGGCTCATTAAGTGGTGTATCAGAGAAGAACAGATTTCTAATTGTGTTTGCAGTGAAATATGTGAGCTAATAAATAAAATGCGAAAATAGTCTATTAAAATTATTTAAAACTTCTAGAAAAGAGTATACTATACCAGGTACATAAGAATGAATTTGTACACATTAAAAAAAAAGGGAAAGAAAGAAATGCTACATCATCAAGTCCCCGGATGGCCTATCAGATGGCAGTGAGTGGAAAAATCAGAGACACGAGCAGCTCTGAGCCAGCAGTGATTCCAAAGAGCCAGAGCCTGGCTGTGAGCAGTTTCAGGAATGCCTTAAGCACTCGGCTTTCTTTTCCTTTTGCTGTGTGCACAAGACTGAAGTGTGATTTTTAAAAATATATTTAGTTTAAAGAAAACTTTCAAAATGTATAAAATAAATTCATAACTGATAAGCATCATATCTTAGTTGTGTGTGTATGTGTGTGGTAGAAGTGAATGGCAGTTTTCAGTTGACACTGACTCAGTTTTTTTAATTGTGAATTTTCCCATATACTTAAAATGTTTTCGCCTTATTTCTGTTTCCTTGTATGTGGCTATCTTTTTTTCAAGCATCATTTCAGAAGTGTTTAAATTCTTTTTTTTTTTTTTAAATATATCTTCATTGATTTCAGAGAGAGGAAAGGAGAAAGGGAGAGAGAGATAGAAACATCAATGATGAGAAAGTCATTGATTGAGCCCAAAACCCAGGCCTGTGCCCTGACAGGGAATCAAACCCCAATCACCTGGATCCCAGGTCGATGCTCAACCGCTTAGCCACGCCCAGCCAGGCTAAATTCTTTAAAAAAGAGACATTAGCCTCGTCATCTTTGGAAGATTTTTAATGACGTGTTTAGACAAAGTGTTTTGCTGAGGCCTGAATAGGCTCACCAAGCAGCGTGGGTTCACTGGACCTCACATTATGCCATATCCATAGAGCACCCATTGTGCGTGTGTGTGTGTGTGTGTCTATAGGATTTCTGCTCAAATGCATAGACTTAGTCCTTTTAGGAGATTGGGAGCCATACTTTCCAATTCTGAAATTTGAAATAAGATGGAAAGTTTGAGAGTGGGGAAAGAGAAGTTTACAGAGACAAAGGAAAATTAGCTGTGTCAGTTTAGGTGTAATGGGAACAAAATTAATGTGTGGATTCTCCCCACCGTCCGGGCTCCGTCTACTTGCCCTCTTTGTCATTCCGCTTCTCTGTCATTCAGCTTCATCTTCCCACCCCCATCCCACCGAGGAGTTGTTGTTTGGGCCAATCTATTCTAGGTTTCTATGAGGCTTGACCAATTAAGTAGTTAGAGCAAGACACAGAATCAGACAGGTGGGAGAAGGGAAGAAGGGAGGAAAATTTCACCAAATAGGGCTCGGGAGGAGAGTCTTCAAAGCAGCCATGCGGTGATAGAGTCTAGAAAATGAGAAGAAAGATAGTGTATTAAATTAGCTGGATTTTAAAATTAAAATCAGCATGAAAAATGAAAGCATTACATAGAGGGAGTGGATAGTAAGAAAGTCACACAACTGTCTTGATTTGTATCTAGCTCTCTCTTTCAAAATTGTTGTTTCCATAATATTTCATTTGGCCTAAATGAGAAGGATGGGAAAATAAGAGTAAAGAGACCCAAAGACACGACGTAATGTCTGCTCCACTAAACCCGCAGAGTGTGCGTGACACACGTTAGCTTGGGTTACAAATGAAAAGTAACGGCCAACTTCCCCCTTCTGTTCTTTGAGTTGCTACCGAAAATCCACCAAAATTATCAGGTAGGAAGCTTCTTCTAAATGTAGGTAAAGAGAAAAGATAAATGGACAACTAAGCCAAGCAATCCTGCTGTGGCTGGTGGCCAGGAAGGGTATGGGGATAGGGCAGTCGGTGGAAGGGTGGTAGTTATAAACGTGGGAAAGGGGGAAAATAACTACAAGTATTACTTTCTAAACCAAAACATAATTAAAGTGGGGAGGAGGGGATAAAGCCTGGATTTTGCTAAATAATTAGATTTGTTTATTATTTAGAAAAGAAACATATAGAGTAGCTTCTGCGGGGACATATTGGATATAACATGTGCACAAACATCAAAAACATTTCTAGTTTCAATTCACTGCAAGCCCCATGGACACTGACATTGTGTTCATTTAGACAATTTATTGTTGACTGCGAGAATCAGATGTACATTGGACAATCCCAGGCTGCGTATCGAGAGTCAGATGATCACCCAATGAAACGATTCAGCTCTAATTTCACTTTATAAAATAGACATGCCATAAGCTAGGATGAGGAAAAGATTCACACACATTAAAAATGTAAAAATGAATGGCTTAGAGATTAATTTTCAACTTTCAGGAAACCCATTGGGAATACTGGAAAATGACTTGGCGGTGAGCCGATTACCAGGTTACATACCACTCTTGCTGCGTTTCAGCTCCCTTCCCCCGAGGTATTAGTTGAGATTATAGGATACACAGAGCGAAACTTGGAGACTCGGCTTTTTACCTTTCTTAAAAATATAAAGATTGAATTGGTTTTTCCCAAATAAGCTTTTATGTGTATGTATGTGTGTGTATATAGATGTATTGTGTGTGTGTGTGTGTGTGTGTATATGGATATATATGGATATTTTTACATGAAGATAAGTTGTACCTATCTTTTTTGCACCCTAATAACCAAAATGTGATGAACCACCCTTTTGTGAACTAACAAATTCAGGGCCTGAACACTCCACCCATTCTGATTTAGCACTTCTTGAAATCTAACCGTCATTTCAGATTAGCCTTAATTTTATAAAAAATACAGTTGCTATTTTCCTTTGGCTCTAGCGTGTGGTGATAAAAATGCAAAGAATCAACACATTGTTTCATATCACTCACTTTCAAAATTAAATTTCAGTTACAGTAATAGAAAAGTTTCTTTCTCTACTGGCATCTGCTCCGGTTTTCAAAAGCAAATTCATAAAGCACACGCTTCAAAAGTGAAAAGATGATATAAGCTAAAATAAATATGTCTTTTCTAGAACATAAGCAATAATTGCACTGTAAGTTATAGCAGCCTTGGTGGGTGTCGGTGCTCCGGCAAAGACATCCATTTATCAGGCTAAGCAAGTCATCCCATGTTCTGTGAATGGCAGAAAGGGACCAGCTTCGGCTGATTTATGAAGTGACTTTTTTTTCCTTCTGCCGAATGATTGAGACAAAGGACCTGCAGAGACGATGGTTCATCATTTCTACCCAAGTGCCAATTCCTTTTATTACTTTTGTTTTGTTTCTGACGCAGACACTGTCGCTTCACTGACCATCTGTTAATGTTAAATAAGAATATTTCACTCTGGGCTTCTCGAGCCGGGTTGCCCAGAGGAAGCGATGGAACCGTTCCTCTCCCTCCCACGTGCCGCTGTGGGCGTCTGGAGGCGAAGCATTCCTGTCTCGGGAGCCAGCAGGGAAACGTCTTTATTCATCTTTGTGTAGCCTTTTAAATCTCGCAAGTCCCTAGGACATCAGAGGCACTAAAAACAATTTGTAGAACCGAGTTCACCCGTCTCTAAACCCACCGGAGGGGCAGGAAAGGTGTGATGGGAACAGCACGGAGCTAAAGCCTCTGACTCCCGACGCTGCTGTTTACAAGCTGAACAGGCCAAGGGCAAGCTCTGTCCCCTCTCTGAGGCTCATCTACCAAATGGAAGCCACCAAGCTGTCTCCTCCAGGGTTGAAACGGGGGTTCACCAACACAAGCCGTCAGTTACCAAATAAGGGCGGTGGGCCAGGCTACCTCTTCATAAGTTTAGGAGAAAAAGAAGGGTCTGGGAAAAATGACACTCCGTCTTTCCCTTTTCCCAGCACTTAAACGAGCAAAAGGATTTCCAGTGTTGCTTTCCAGGGTGCGAGCATACAAGGGCATGCGTGTGAACACACACACACACACGCACACACTCACTCACTCCCAATCTCAAAGGCAGCCTGGAACCAGAAGGAAATGAAAAGCGGTCGGACGCAAAGGTGATCTGTCCATTTGTCGTGGCAACGTAAACAAAAACAGGTCTCTCTGTCTTTTCGTTGACAGTCTGGGGCTTCTGTTTTGCTCTGTTTTGCTTCTGGTTGGTTGGTTTTGCTGGCAGTTTTGGGTTCCCGCTCCCCTTCGGCCTCCATCCCGCATCACCGGGGGAGCCGCGTCACCTTCCGCCAGCCCTGCCCCAGCTCTGCCAGCTCACCGCTTCCCCACTTGCCACCGCAGCCCTACAAGGACCCCCCAGGACTTTAAGGCTCGGGACACCAGCCCTGATTCCCTAGCTCTGGGAGTGTGGCACCGGTGCCCGGGTGTGTCAGGACAGCGGGGTCACCGCGGCCTCCGGAAAAAGCGTGGAGCATCTATTTTACTTGAGGATCTGGACCCCAGAGCAATATTTTTATACTAAAATAAATACAGACAAATTATAGAGTAAAATGTAATATTCTCATGAATTTATAAGACAAAATAATGAATGTTAAAGAAAACTCAAGCAAGCTGGGATTGGGCAGGACCCTAGGCTAAGTCCTAAATGTCTCGTTTCCCAGCCCCTGAGGACACTTCCCCTGGACATTCAGAATGACTTGCAAACAATGACTGAAAAGCATTGCCTAATGGATTTCCTTAGATATTTCCTTAGAGAACACATTTAGCGAAGGTGACAAAGCGTAAGTAAAAGATGATCACCAGTGGTGGGCTTTCCTATGCAGTAGAGACTAGGGGGTGGGAGTGGGGGCAAGAACAGGGACAAGAGGGGGGCTGCAGGGTTCTGCTTTAGACAGGGTTGCTGGAGAAAGGTATCCGTTTCCTATGCTGCTGTGAGAAATCACCACAAATGTAGTGGCGTCAAACGACACAAATATATTATCTTACAAATTTATTATCTGGAGATCAGAAGTCTAAAACGAGTCTTGTGCAATTAAAATCAAGATGATTGCAGAGCTACGTTCCTTTGTAGGCTCCAGGGGAAAATCCAGTCCTCGCCTTTGCCAACTTCTAGAGGCTGCCCACGTTCCTTGGCTGTGGCTCCCTTCATCTTCAAAGCCGGCGATCATAACACCCCTGTTTCCCTCCTCGCATTTCCTTCTCTGGCTCTGACCCTCCTGCCTCCCTCTTTCACTTATTATTGTCCTGTGATTACATGGGGCCCTCCCAGATAATCCACGATAATCGCCCAGCTCAAGATCCTTAACTTAATCACATCGGCAAAGTTCCTTTTGCCCAGTAAGGTAAGAGAGTCACAGTTTCTGGGGATTAGGACTTGGACATTTTCGGGGAGGTCGTCATCTGTTTATCACAGACCTGAAGGATGACAAGTGGGGAAATAGTGTTTCAGTCTAAGTGTCTAGAGTAAGAAAGAACTTGGCAAGTTCAGGGAACTGAAGGAAGGTAAGTGCTGCAGACGTACAGAGTGCGAGAGGAAGATGGGCTAAAACTAGACCAGCAGCCAGGCAAGGATCCGGTCCCGCAGGACCTCTCGGGCCCTGTAAGGAATGTGGGATCATTCTGTTACAGTTGGGAGCCCCTGGAGGCTTGTGAGCAGTAGAATCAAAAAATCCAGTTTGTGTAATAATTTCATCAGTCTGGTCATTGGGGGAGAGTGGAATAATAGTTGAGGTAGGAAGACCAATGAATAATAGCACCAACCTGATTAAGACAACGATGGTAGATATGGACTGAAGTAGCTCAACTGATTGTGGTGCTGGTCATGGGGACTACATATTTATCAAAACTCATTGAACTGTGCACTTAAAATCATGCATTTTATTGCATGTAAGTCATTAAATATTATAAAATTATGAAGTTAACTTTTCCTTTTTCAACAAAAAGGAAAAATAACTCTGGCTTTTGTGTTTTGAAAATCAACTTGTCTTTAGAGCCTTATGTCCCATGGCAGATAATACAAAACTCTGTGATGGTCTTCACCTCACTCCATCCACCTATCTGACCTGCCCTTCCTGAGAGCTCAAAATTTATACCCAACTTGTCATCTAGTTTGATCTCAAGATGAAAACTCTGTTAGATCCATCTTCATTCATTCATTTTTAAAAAGAGCTATTGAACACCTACAATGTACATCACAACGTGCAGGCACTAGGAAGCCAACAGTCAGCCAGAGCAGAAAAAAATCACTGTGCTAATTAATGCAATGCACAGTCTAGCACAGGAGAAAGACTTTGATCAAATACTCCTTCATATACAGATAAAATTGCTAGGTATAAGCGCTATGAATATGTCCCTTTGAGAAAAGTTCTGAGAAGAGAAAATACCTGGGAGGCAAGAGTGATGAAGTAGAAAAATCACCCTGCTTCGGCCAGGTAAGAGACTGATCTTTGTCTCAGCTCTGCAATTGACCTTGGACAGACACTTAAGCATCCCCAGGATTTGCTTTTCTCACCAGTAAATGAGAGGGTTGGATCAAGTGGTCCCTTCAGGATCCCACAGCTTCCGAAGTTACTGAGCCACCAGGAAATCAAATGCAGTTCATCTCCTATGTTTCTGAAAAAGTGGAAACATAAGCAAGAAATAACCCTGAACAACAGATAACCCAGGCCCTTGACACAAAGATTACATAAGTAAGCAAACTCATACAAACAAAAGAGAGATTCTGCAACCCTTCACAAAACATCAGCATTTTCATTAAGATGATCTCAAGTTGCACTGAAATATGAGTGTTTAAAAGTGCAAAAAAAGAAGCCTTATAGAAACAAAGAACAGTCTGGTGGTTACCAGAGGGGAAGAGAAGTATGGGAAGGTAGAGAGGGCAAAGGCAGTCAAACACGTGGTGACGGAAAGAGGCTTGGCTTTGGGTGGTGAGCACGCAGTGCAATATACAGGTGCTGTGTTATCGAACTGCAAACTTGAAATTTATCTAATCTTGTTAACCAATATCACTGCAATAAATTTAATTTAAAAATTTTAAGGTACATTTGCACTGGCCTGCAACCATCATCACTGCTACCCAGTCCCAGAACGCTGTTATCACCTGGAACAGAAGCTCTTCAGGCGGTTGCTTCCCATTCCCTCTGTCACTTCTGGACATTTCACATAAATGGAATCATATAATAATAAAAAAATGTAAAGGAACATTTAAAATTTAAAAAAAAGAAATACAAATATCTACCCTCCCCAATGTTCCAGATTCCCTCAAAATTTGCATTTACTAAAACCCATCTATTTCCTCTCTTCCCCCTACCCACCTCATTAATTGTACAAATAAGGGGCAGACAAAACATTTGTTTCAAGTATGCAAATTTTAAAAATAATGAATATCATTATAAACTTCCTTTGTGTTCCATTATAATAAAATCTGTTGTTTCATCAGTCTCATTAGAGTAGGTTTTGACCTACGGTAGGAAACCACTGAAATGTGCAAGCGCATCTGTGAAATGAGAGGGCTGAGGGGATGCTTGCAGTCCCTCCCCGCCATGGAACATTCTATAATTCTCCATGGAAATGATCATAACAGGTCCGTGGCATTGTCCTTCCACACGGAGGGTAGGACCTCATCAGCAGGCGGAAAGCGGGGGATTGAATGTGCCGAAGGAGCTCGGTGGCACAGAAAAATCGTTTTATTGTTGGCGATGTGTTTTCCTAATCATGGCTAAATGTTAAGAAAGAACTTAGAGGTCCCACAGTGTGTTTCCTTATCAAAGGCAGGATCTAGAAAAATACCATCAATGGGCATCTTGATGTAGCTTTTCTGTTACTCACAAGAAAACAATATGTAAATTACTGAAAGCATAGTCCTCGCAGAAGTTACCACCCAACCAGGTTTTCCACAAGTTTATATTGCAGCCCTGTGAGACGACAGCGAAAGAAATTTGATTTTGTTTAGATAACCATTATGCTTTTAATTTGGGACCATATGTGGCTTTTATTTTTAAAATATGTTCGCGCTAAATTAAGGCCTTTAAAAAACTGTATAATGGGTCCTGGATTCCAAGGTTGAGCCCCCATATTTCACATGCGTCTCAGTTGCTGAGGTGTTAGACAGTTTCGCCACAGGTTTCCTTCGTTTTTATCTCCAATTCTGCAATAAAGGCAACACCCAATTGAATCAACGAATTAAGTGAATAGTTACATTTAACATCCAATTCATATCTTTCTAGCAGAAAGCAACAAGCAATTTCCTGGGCCAGACAATTCTATTGATCTTTCCCTTTGCCTTGTTTATTCCGTATCATTCATTACGTAAAACAAACGGCAAACCAAGCGATTGTAACCTTCTGCTGTTGACAAAAAATAACATACTCCGCAGGAAAGAACGTGTTAGGAAAGAAATTAATGCGTCTGCCAGCGTGGCGAAGTATTTACAGGCGATGATATTTTAATCATTCAGGAGGGAGATTTGCGTTTCTTTCCGATCTGAATTCTTTGCATTCCTTCTTAGTTGCCACCGGGGTACCTATGAGCCGAGGGCAGCCCTGAGCGTGGCACGGAGTGCTGACACAGGCGCTCACGCGACTCTGAAAGCTGGCTGGCATGATTCTGCTCCTGCACCACCAGCCCACGCATTGACCTAGTTAAATATATTTTTGATCTGATCAATTCTCCTGAAGGCCCAAAAACTGTACAACAAACTCTGTCCATCCAAGGGTTAACTTACACTTCTTCCCTTTGTTTTGAACAGTATGTGTTTGCATTTTTACATTAATTGGCCATAGTTAATGTAATTTTGTTAGTCTAACTAAAATGTCAAGTCCTATAAATTAAAAATGCATAATATTCCATTTTAAGAAATACCGTCTTCTATGCATGAATGTCTTTAGATTATCATAAATAAAATACCAAGGAAGATGCTTATACGTAAGCCTTTGACCAGGTCTGTAATTTTTCTTCAGGATAGACCTCTTGAAAATAATTCTGTCAAATTGAGAGGTAATAAAAATGTTCTCATCTAATTTGAATTTTCTATCTTATTAGAGGTTAAATGTTTTGTGTATGTCCGTTGCCGTATGTATTTCTTCTATGAAATATCTATTTATGTCCTTAATTTCCCTAAGTCTTAAGTTTTTAATATCTCATTCAATTGCATGTGTAATATGCAATTAAAAGTACATTTTGGAAAAAGTTTAAAATGTAACACACATCATTTATTTATTTCTGTAAAGCTTCCTCTTAAAGTTATTTTTAAAACGTCCATAATTTTCATTAAAATGCCATTTCAAGAACCAGCCGGGCGGTCTCAATACCCAAAGGTTGTGTTAGACTGCCACCTAGCATTTCAGTGTGGAGCTGCCCAAAACATCCGCCAAAGGCTTTCCCATATTCATAACATGCAGAATGCAGAAACGTAAAAATGTCGCCTTATGTCCCGAATCCAGAAAGGCTAACGACTAATGTCAACGAATGCAAAAACCAAGGCCCTCATTGGCTCAGAAACGAGACAGGCTACACAGACCCCCTGTACTTAATACTCGTCACTATTTACCTTAGCTGCAGCGAAAAGGTCACCACCGTGAGAGTCAAGGAAGTCTGGCTCCTTATTGTTAGTGTACTGGTAACAGATTAATTTTCTCTCACAAATTGCTGAGTCTTTTCGGGGCTCAACTTTTCTATAACACAAGCAAAGACAAAGGAAAGCTCTCCTCTCCCTCCCCCTCTCCCTCCCCCTGGGCCTCACCTGGAGTGTGTCATACTAGCAGTGCATCTGGGGAAACTGGGTTTCTGGGGGGTAGTAGCTGTGTAAGGTCAGGCTCAGTGTGGGTCCCAAGCTCAGCTTCTTCCTGGTCACCTTTTCTCTGCGCCTGCCCCTGCTCCAGTTCTCAGGTGGAAATGCTTGACCACATGGCTGTGGTCTAATGGAGAGCTTTGGGGGGACCGAAGGCAAGTGGTGGAAGGGAAGACTGCACAACTGGCCTGTCGACAATGACAGTGACGACAGTCAGAGTCCTATGGCCACGCAGTGCCCAGTGCCCCTGCTGGACATGGGCTACTTACTCCTGACAAGTTCCTGAACTTCCCAAGTTTCTCTCCAGCCCCTTCCCACCTTCTCCGCGTGCTCCTCTCCTGCCTTCCACATGCTGTGAATATTCCCCAAGGCCGTCTTAACCATCTGCTCTTCTTTCTTTATACTTTTGCCCTGAAAGAAATTACTTATTTACACCTTAATCTCTTAAGGCTTGATTAAACAGTCTTTAACTGCTACACAGAACTCCCGCTGGAGAGTCAGTTGTGTATGCTCAGCTGCCTGCTGGGATTTTTGATGTCCCACTCGCCCTAAAATCATCTCCTTCTCCACGGTGTATTACCCAACACACAAAATTCTGAACAAAAAAGTTTTGTTAGTGGTTTCTGCTGCTCACATTCCCTTCCATCAACAAGGGGCTCATCAGGCAAGCTTGGCCCATTGAAATCCTATGTCTTTTGTTCTTTTAACCCAGATTTCCCCAAGCAGAAGCCCACCGAGCCCCACTGCGCAGTGATAGCTCCCTTTTCTGTGTGTGCATTGCCAGGACGGCTGGTAAGCCTGCTCAGGTCCACCCTGCATGTGCCTGGCACATTAGACACCTTCAATACTGGCCTTGTTGCTAAAGCCCTAACTCTTAACCTTGATATTCTAGGCCTTCCGTGGCATGGTCCAAATCTTTCTTTTAACTGTCTCTTTCATTCTTTCTCCCCACCCCACCCTAGGAGGATCTCTGTGCTCTAAACAATCTTATTTCCCCAAGATTCTCAGTTCATATCATCTGAAGCCTTGCTACTCAAAGTGTGGTGTGTAGACCTGTGTCACTGGTAATATCTGATATCTTTTGGAAAATGCAGACTCTCAGGTCCACCCCAGACTTTCTGAGTTAGAATCAAAAGTTTAGTAAGAGCCCTGGAAGGTATATAAGCACAATAAAATCTTGAGAAACACAAAATCTCATCTGCCGGTCTTTATCACTTCAAGTATTTATTTCATTGATGGCACATTCACAATCTAAAATTATCTTAATTATTTTTTTATTGCCTACCACATCACATTTGGAATGGAAGCTTCATGAGAGCCAAGATCTCATCATATTTACTGCTCTATTTTTTGAAGCACTCAATAAAAGTTGTTGAATAAATACATTCTGAGCTCTTCCCCTTATTCTCATTTTCCTTTATGCCACATCCCCAATCTACCTTACTTTCTCTTCTCCTTTTCAGATCTTACCTATCCATCAAATTCTAACTTCTCCAAAAATTTGGTTTTCAAACATTCCAATCATACTGTCCCGCTGGTCTCCTCGCTACTCTAGGATTAATTCAAAGACTCAATCACACAGTCACTTCAAATATTTCTTATGCATATATCTCCAATCACAATGTACACTTGAGGAGGGCAGAGTTTGTGCTTTACACTTTTTTGGGGTATTTCACTGAGTTTGGTTGCATGCTGGTGAGTGCATTGATTCTATGAGAAAAGAAAGACCCACCAAAAGAGTTACAGAGGAAGCCTAGATAAAACTTAGAAAATGGTTTGGGCCACGGGTTGCAGGCTTGATCCCCAGTAGGTGGGCAGGAGGCAGCCGATCAATGATGTTTCTCTCTCATCCATGTTTCTATCTCTCTATCCCTCTCCCTTCCTCTCTCTCTAAAAAAATTCAACGAAAGCATATTTTTTTAAAAAAGGAAAAAAAAATGGTTTAGGCAAATTTCTTTCCAAGAAGACTCTCCAGTGAACAGACTTTGGGTGGGTCCTATAGCAAGCTGGCATATGCTTTCTTATTATAACTGGATAAATGCATATTATTTAATTCTTATAATGTAATCATATCATTTCCCAGTGATGTTTTACATTGTAATATTATTATGTAGTCTCATTGAGATTGCTTTATAATAATTTCTTATCATGGAATGATATTTGCATCTAAAGCTATGTTTGGAAATTCCATATTACATTCTTGCTATAGTTAGATTCAGTTTGAATTAACTTAACTTAGGACACATGAGCTCCTAGCTTCCACTTTGGTTTTTCAATAAGATCTTATTTCTGAATTGGAAAGTAGGACTAATCTCAATGATGGTGGAGTAAGAAGTATTTATTTTAGGGGTTCTGATTTTATTATCATGTCAGGGAGATTTGGAGTTCCCGTCATGTGCTACAGTTTCTGCCCATTCTTACTCTGTGTGCTGCCCACGTCCCAAACAGGCCAAGAGGCCAATGTACCAATCTTGATAAAGTGCCTGAAAATACCCTAAAGAATTACACAAAGTAATAGTTCATATCACAGACACAATACAAGCTGGAAAAAGTTTCAAGCCTTAGATTAAACACTCGTCCCATAACAATTATCTAACTTGATTATGGTTTTCCATTCTTTTTTTATTTCACTTTCAAGGTGACATTTAGCATAAAATATTCACACCCTTTCATGATACTAAATAAGAAATATATTTGTAGTAAGAAGAAAGAGAGTTATCATTAGTATTCAATAAAAATGGTTGCTAAAAGTGAAGTACAGAGTTCAGTCTGAATTCTCTGCCTACCCACAGGTCACAGAGGTTCAAAACGGGGCAAACATTGGGGAAATAAATTTAGCTATGTGACCTTGGTTTCCAACAAGTTTGATTTACATCAAAACCAAGTGAAACGTTTCCCTTACATGGGAAGGAGAGAATTAAAATGAAATGGTTTTTTTTCTGGTCCCAGGACTTATATTCAACGACGAAAATGAAGTCAGTCAATCAAAGACTAGAAAAATTTTCCTTCTAAGCCTGTGGACTGAAATTCAAATTTTGTAAAGTTCTGACAAATCACTGGTCTAATGACAACACACACTGTCATTATAAACTGGCTAGACTGGTTCAGGTTTCTTCAACTGGTGTTGAGCGTGTGCTTTTCTATTTGGTTGTATTCCATTTATTATGGTGTATTGCTCATTAAAAACCTCAGAAGCATTTAAATAATAGGGTTGGGGTTTTGCTGAGCAGTACAAGTTGACTGTTTTTCTCCTGGACTTAGGACAACATTCTCCCCGGCCTCCTATGTGGCTGAGGAACCGTCAGTGTTGTGGGAACCGCGCTCTCCTGATTCATCGCCTCCTGCAAGGTGCCCCGGCCTGCACTTGCAGTCTGAGCAGTGACCTGCTGGACCCGGTCTAGGTTGGCTCACTTGTCTTGATGTTATATACACACTCGATGCATATTTTTCCCTTGGCAATGCCAATTTTTAAATTTAAGCTACTGGAGTACCAGGGACAGAGGTCTAAACGTTAAACTTCCATTTGCATATTTCCTATCAGAAATATAAATATCGCAGAGCTGCCTAATAATATGGGAGATAATTATAGAACATTTGAAGGTAACTACAGAAGAGAAAGTTGTTCAACTAAAGAGAAAGAAAGGTTGAATTTGGTGTTTCTAAAGAGCAAGAAACTGCAGCTTGATTTGCTCCTACGACACAATGCCATTTTATAAATAGATATTTTTGTTGTTTGTGTGTTTTTTGGTGAGTAGGCTAAATCACTACTCTCCTCGGTAAAGGGCTTGAAATGACTAATAGAACTTGCAAAGGCATCTGAGTTTACATTTTAATCTATAATCCTAGAAGAATTCGGATAAACCGATTCCTTGTATGCTCTTTTTCCAAAGGGTGTAATCAAAATGAACATAATTACCATTTACAAAAATTATTTAAAGACTACAGATTTTAATTAGTAATAAGCTACAGAACTCTTAACCTTTTAACCGCTCAGAGCACTCCTATGGGAGGGGGGCAAAATGAAAACGCATGACCAAAGGAAGGACAAACTTCAAAACAAGGAGAGCTGAGGGATGAATTATAAATCACAACAGGGGAAATAACAGGTGTAACTTCCCCCATCTTCAAATTCAGGGTTCAGTGAGTTCAGCAAGAACCACTTTGAACAGTTTTACCTGCACCGCGAAGAGAGTCTAAAATGGGGCCTTTACAAAAGTGCCCACTTGATCTGCACTTGTTGAAGACCCATCCACTTTTAAGATGAAGTTACTCCTGTGGATCTGATCAGCATGAGAAATGGGGAAAATCCTCTCTATTCTCTGCCTGAGACTTGCAATGCCTCCGAAGAATGATCTCCAGAGAGGAAAGAAAAGACAAGAGAGAAAAAGACTAGACATCTGAGTTCACCAGCAGTATCTCCTCTGAAATTATTGCCTAAAGGACTCTCTTTCCAAAAACAGACATGGTTAAAAACCAAGGAGAGATTACTGAGATGAAGGAGATGATTAGGGGTGTCATCAGTCAAGGTGGGTCAGTGTTAGCAGGTGGGTAACAACAGTGGGCTGGCCAAGGAAACACCAGAGAAAGGAACAGAGAACACTGACAGGATTCAAAAAGGCAAGGCTAGCAGCCAGCAGAAAAAAGAAAAAATGAAAGAAGATGTGTGGCTTATACATAAAACATGCCACCATCCCCCAACCGCACCTCAGGGTCTGCAAGAGACTATGAGAAAGGAGAAAGCCTTACGTTTTACAGTGGAGAACACTCCATGGCCATCTCCCACTCTCACTTCTTTGTCCCCTACTATAGAATGGCCCAAATTCACTGCTTCCATGTCCTCCCCTCCCAGTCTCAATTCTCCTCTCCATCAGGCTCTCCCCCTCCACTGAAGCTGCTCTTGTCTGAGCCAACAATGAGTCAAACCCAATCATCTACTCTCAGTCTTCCCTCCAGGGCACAGGGTTTGGACTTCTTTTCTCTGCATGCTCACTTCAAAGATGATCTCACTCAGTTCCATAGGCTTTCAATATACTGATGGCCTCTCAATTCAATTTTTCATCCTCAGTTTCTTCCCTGAACATCCGATTTGTCTATCAAAATGCCAATCTGACATCTCGACTTGAAAGTTGAATGAGCATCTCAAAGTTAATGTACCTCAAAACCAAACTCCTGATTTCCACCACCACCCACACCCCCAGAACTTCCCCTCCTGCACTACTCCCCATCTCAGTCTACCAACGAATATGCTTCTCTCCCAGTCACACCTCACATCAGTGAACCCATCAGCTCCACCTCCTTCTCACCGCTGCCATCCAAACCCAAGCCACCATACTGCAATAGTGGTCCCCCCAGGTCCACTTTCCTCTTGACCATCTCTTGTTTCCCCCATAGCAGCCTGGATAATCCCGCTGAGCAATGATTCAAATCAGATCCCTTCTTTGCTCAAAATCCATCATTCAGAATACAACTCAAAATTTTTATTTTTGCCTACCAGTGCTGTGTGATTTGACGCCCATTCCCCTTCCCAGTATGATTTCCTACGATCTTTTCGCTGAGCTTCATCCACCCTGGTCTCCTTGCTAATTACAGAAACAAATAAACAAAACACCCAACCACACACTCAGTTCAGGACACTGAATTTACTGTTCCTGCAACTGAGATGCTCTTCTCTCAAATCCCCGCATAGCCTTCTCTCTGCAGACTCTTCAAGGTGCTGGCTACCCCCTCTTCAAAAGGCCTCCCTCAGTCTCTGTGCAGCACACACACCCCACCCTCCCTCTACCCTGCTTTGTCTTCTTCCCGGTACCTTCACCATTTGACACGTGAAATATCTAGTCACCTGTGATAGTACTTCTCCAACGACAATATGCACTTACTGAGGGCAGAGAATTCTGTGCAGTTCCTTGTTGTATCCTTAGCACTTAACCCCATGCCTGGTCAACAAAAGCTTCTCAATAAATGGCTGTCGTTTGTTGAACGAATGAAGGCTACTGACCCAGCTGATAATCAAGTAATAAAATTGATTGTATCTTAACAAAGCATTTAGGTGACCTCAGCTAGGACTCAAATGGAAGGAGCCTAAGGATACTTGTTGTATTCTCATAGAGAGGGGAAAATGGGCTCCTAAGAGACAGAAAAGTACATTTGATAGAAGGGTTATAGAGATAGAAAATAGTCTTCACTAAGATACAAAGGCCATTGCAGTTAGAGACGCCCTAATAGAGATTACCTAGCAATTGCCTAAATCTCTCATACCCCAAGGCCAAGCATCAACTAAGTGGCTTTGGGAACCTCAAGAAACCAGCGGTCCCTTTTATACTCCAAAGGTGGCATTTCACACTCAAATGCCTAGAGACCATTCAAGCAAAACAAAAAAGTGCAGGAGGCCTGGGGGGATGAACTGGAGAGAACAGGCTACATCCAGGGGCAGCTGAGCTCCTCAGTTCCAGCCGGGTCCCATGTGGGAATGTTGGAGTGCAAGGATATTTGCAGCACAGGAGACAAAAATGTCCTGAGTTTTGACTCCCAGTTCTATGGAGTGAGCTTTGTGTCACTGCCTTAGCTTCGTAAGGATCCTCTCCCCTATACCTTTGAGGCCAACGCTGTGGGACAACCACAAAAAGTCCTCCTATGGCTTCTGCCTGAAGGTCATCCATTTGCAACCTTGATTTTTAAAGCAATAGTTGTGAGCCATCCTGTTAGAGATACTGTTTTGTCACAACTTGTGTTGAAGTGTACCACAAATAACTTGTTATTCTATAAGCATTAAAAGACCAACATTTGCAAATTATTTTATTTTGATGAATTAGGTTGTTTTCAATCATGCTAATGCCTTTCTTGCTGTGTACTTGCATTCTGATAGGCATCTTTAAACTAGAAATAAAAAGGTGGAGTTAAAATATAGAAAATTAGAAACATCCTATCTAGGTGTATGTGCTGCATTCTAACATAATTTTTTCTATGTCTGCCATGGTAGAATGAAAAAAAAGGTTGAGAACAGTTGCTTTAAAATTACCCCTCTAAGAGCATATAATACTTTCCATTAAATTGGGGCTAGAAATTTTAATTATATATAAATTTAGCCCCATTAAATAGAAAAGAATGTCTTGGCAGGAAGTCATGCCAGAACACTTAGTCTGAATTATAAGGTCCCTGAAAAAACATCCCTTAAAACTTTTCCAACTTTACCTCCCACTGTAGACTTTTGAGCCCCAGCCACCAATTCAGATTGTATCTTTCACATTTTTATATCCAAGCCCTTGCCTATGATATGCCTCACTTCTGGTGTGTATTCACCCACCCCACCCCCTTCTCTCCTCTTATTTAAATCCTGGTCAGCCTTCAAGGCTAAAGTGATTTTCATATTATGCATAAACCCCTCCTCCACCACTATGGCTCACAGTGATCTGCCCTCCCTTAGAGATGCTAAGATTATACTATCAAGCATTTATTATATGGCCTTATGGTGACAGCTCTCTCTGCATGATAGGACAGAGTTAACTTTGTGTGTTGCCCAAGCAGTACAAGAGATGGACTGCTTTTGATGTTGATGGTGCCTTCTTTATAGCCCCTTGGATGACCCCAGAAGCCATTTTCAGCTTAGTATCCGGTTCCCTACATGCTCGTGGTTTCTTATCCCTAGCACCTGTACCTTGCCTGCCCCCAGCGGTGTTTGCAGCCGATGCACAGATGGGCCAGAAATGTCAATGGGTTAACATCCTTAGGAGCAACCCTCAATCAATGAAGGAAGAGAGTTGGTGGGTCATGCCCCAGCTTCCTCACCCTTGGTGGGAAGATATTGATTTGTGCTCCACATAGTTCTTCAGGAGATCCTTAACATGATTATGCCCTAGTTGCTCAGAACATTGACTTGTTTGGTTACTTCACTTTCCTCCTTCCCCATGCATCCTGGGATCATGTCACAAATTAACTGTTAGTATCTAAATCCTTATCACAGACACTGCTTTTCTGAAGAACCTAAGCTAAGACATTTCCTGACTACATTTTTACTTCTTTGGAAAACAGGTCCCCTGCCTTATTGCCTGTACAGAGCCTTTGTATGGACTGAAATAAGAGAGATACTTAATAACAATACTCAATAATTATCTGAACTCTGTTGGTCAATAGTAGAACTCTTATTTGGTTTGAACAAAATTGAAGAAGACTTCAACATATGATTTTTGTCATGTCTTCCCTTCCTTCATATAAGGAGATCAATCTTTCGTTCACATAAAAAGAGCTATTTCTGTTTTATAGTGCCCTTAAAAAAGAACTAAAGCTAGATAAATGTCTGATCCATTTTCCTTCCAGCCTCAGGCTTAAGAAAAAAGGTTTCAATTTAGGAAGCTCTATGTTGACTATGGTCTCTGAAATAGATATGGTGTCAGTCATTTATCCTTTAGTAAATATTTAAATCAATGCATTATAATGCTTCAGCGTCTCGTGTTCATTAATTCTTCCAACGAACTGTGATATGATGGGTTTTAGGCCTTTTTGAAATAATTCCAACCAGTAAGAAGCAGGTTTATAAGGGAATTTTTGAGAATTGAAGGACACTAATAAAGTACATAGCATTCAATTTGACTGGCAGTAATGGAAAAATCCAAAATAAACAAGATAATATTCCTTTCTTTCTCTCAAAAACAGTGGCACTAGGTGGTCCAGGGCTATATGGCATCCAGCAGTGCCAGAGACCCAGGCTCCTTCTCTCTTGTTGCTCCTCAGTCCTTGGTTTCATTCCCTAGGTCACCTCTGTCTAAATGGTTGCTCCAGCTTTAGCCATCACATCCACCTTCCAGCTAACAAGAATGAAAAAATGAGAGGGGAAAGGAATGTTGCCTCCCTTTCATGATACTTTGCAGAGTTGAACAACCTGAAACTGACCAGAATTTAGTTCCACTGCAGTTCTTAGCTGTAGCAAAAGTTTTATTCCAAGCAGCCCTAGGCCAAGCTAAAAGTGACCATATCACAAATGTTTCTATATAAGGAGAGAATGGACATTGGGAGACAACTAGCTGCCTCTGCCCAAACTGATATGCCCCTAGAATGGCAGCAAAAGCTGCTCAGATCAGATTCTGATGCTAGAAAATAGAATATGTACACAATAAGTGAGAAGTAGATGAGTATCATGCAAAAGCCCATTATTGATCCACTATCACACTCACAGAATGGGGAGGGGGCAGTGAATGGTTGAAGATAGGATTTCAAAATGTAGATGATCTAAATTCAGTTTAAGCTTATATTGGAATGTCATGTGCATGCTTCTTTAAATAACCCCAGTTACTAAAGAACACCAAAACTAGAAATTATCAGAACAGACTCTAGTGTAATTTATGGGAGGATAGTCTGGGTTTAGTGCTCAGAATAATTATCTGGAACCTTTCAAAAAGAAAAAAATGAAAACCTTCAGAATTCCAAATCATATATTGGGTTATACTGGACCAGAATATAATATTCTGAGGGACTTGAAGATAAGCAGCCATTCAAATTAGCTCAAAAACCAGGAAAAGGCATCAGGATTTCATCATCTACAAATGGATAGATAGCACTAGAGTGGGATCTGTCCCTTCTGTTATTCTACTTCCAGATGCCATATTGCAATCAGCATACATTCCAAAGACTCTACCCCTCTTTGTGTCATGCAGCATCTGCACCTTAGCACAGGGGACCAGGGCTAGCATGCCGTGCAAAGCTGCAGGGAGAAACGTTCTCTGAAAATGAACACACAAGGGTTGCCAGAGGCAGCCTTGTAATGGAAAAGCTTGAAAGGACTTTGAAAAAAAATCAAACAAGAATCATATTAATATTGCCCATGTTAGTCCCGGCATCCTAGTATTAAGAGACGCTGTGAGCATTGCCAACTGGACAAAGAGGGCCAGGCTAGAGCACTCAAGTTCCCTCTGGCCTATGGACTGATGTTGGACATGCCCCAGATTCTCAAGGACCATTAATTTTTCAAAATGATGAGTTACCTATGTGTCACCTCCTTGGCTGACTCAGGAAATCCTGTTTTAAAAAAATGAGATAATGGTGGCATTGACTATTTCTTGTTAAATGGTTATCAGTTGTTTTAAGAGACATGCAAAAATGGTCACTTCATACCAAAAATAAAAAATAAAAAAGGTTCATCATTGGTAAGAGTCTAATGAACAAATGTTATCCGTCTCTTTGCATTTTTGCTTGGTCAGCAACCAGTTTGAGAGCTGCATCAGACTTTATGGGTTTTCCCATATTTTTAATTAACTTTAAAATCTTATTAGTCCAATTATTAGCAATATGTTACAAGGCACCCAGGCTGCAGCTGTGAACGTGCCTTTATTTAAAAAAAAAAAAAAAAAGGCATGGCCATAAGTTAAGAAACTTTCAGCATTATTATAAACTCTATCAAGGCTACAGAGATAATTCAGTTTGCAAATTGGTCCCAATTCAAACTTGGCAAGGGAATGCAAATTAGGTTTGAGTTAATTCGCTCTCCCTACCATTCTTCTCTCAAAACATATAATTCGTATTAGCAATTAGCATCAGTAGACTTTACACTGGCACTTGGAAAGGTGTACCAGCTCACAGCATAAGAACCAAAGGTGTGATGTTATTTTAACTTAAGAATTGGTGTGTGATGAAGGAAGAAAAATGTGCTTTTAGATATATTATCATTCCTAAGGGACACATAAATAGTCCTAAATTTTACCCAGTGTGAAGAGCTAGCATATAGTAAACTGTTCTCTGCTTTGCAAACCCTGGCAATTCTAAGAGGAGCGAGAATGAATTTGTCATAAACTCAGCCCCCCGAACCTTCTAAATATAGAATCCACTCGCCTTTGTCCACAGCTTCACCAAGCGCTCAGCCAGCGGGTTCCTCTACTGAATGTGCAACTAATATCTTCAGGTGCGGAAATAATTTGAAGGCCTTTTCAGGGGAAAAATAAAAGACGACGCAAAACCAAAAACCTCTTGGGATCTATATATTCTAATCCAGGTTCACAGATTGTCTGATGTAAAAAATGAGACCACAGGAACACAGCTCTGCCTGCTACCCTCTGACACCTCTTATATATATTGCACTCCAGTGGTTCTCAAAACATTAAAAGGGCTTTGAACCATTTGGAATCTTTTGGAAAAGACAGATTCCCTGGCCTCGTCCCCCAAAGATTCTGACTCGGTGCATTTCAGGTGGAACTCAGGAAACTCCTGGCACTGGAATGTTTGGCATTCTGAGCAGGGATCCTTTGGGTCTTACTTTAAGAAACACAATTCTATTTTTTGTGTGACTTGACACCCCACCCCCACCCCACCCCCAGCCCAAGAAAATAGGTGTATAAATAAATAACTTCTCTCTTCTTTGATTCCACTGTAGGTGGGCAATTTGGCACGTATTAAAAATTCACGACAAATATGAGTAGCACCAAGTCAGAGAGACCTATTATGCCCAATGATTTTATTTTAAAATTTCACTCCATGGGGATGACTGCACCAGAAGAGCAGAGCAGCACCTTTCATATCCATAAGGCAATTGAACAAAATATTTCAGAGTCATTGGAACAGTTCCTCAGATAGGACCTACTAGCAGAAAATAACTGTATGAAGAAGGCAATAATCTGTTAACTTTTAATAGCAATCAAGAGCAATGAAACACCTTAGTCTTAAATACATTTATATAGTTCAGGGTCCCTACAGCACCTCCCATAAGCTATCTCAGAGTTTACCAGAGTTTCTCAACCTTGGCCCTGTTGGCACTTTGGGCAGGGTAACTCTTTGTTGTTGGGAGGCCTTCTGCGTATGGGAGGAAGTTTCGCAGCATCACTGGCTCCTGTCGAGAGGATGTCAGGAGCACCTCATCCAAACAACCACAATGTTTCCACATTGCCCGATGTCCCCTGGTGGAAAAAATCAACCCCAGTTGAGAATTCTTATTTTACTACTCTTTGATAATACTCATATAATACTTATAAAATGCTAATATGCACATTATTATAATGAGTGATCCAATGCTACTATCAAAAATATAGCTAACATTTGCTATATGCCAGGCACTATGACTTTAAAAAAAAAAGAAAGCAATTTATATATCTGATCTTGCTTAGTCATCCTTATTAACTCTTTTTGTTGTTGTTGTTTTACAAATGAAAACACTCAGATTTAGCGAGAGGTTAAAAGACTTGCCTGAAGTGGAACATGGTAGAGCGGAGTCTCACACCAGCACCTCTACTCTAGAGCCCACTGGTCTCTTGATTGCCTTTGATGACAGCTGAAGAAGTTAAAATGATGTCTCTGAACCCTCCAAGTTTTTGTTTCAAAACAGGCAACACTAAGACAGGCATTCCCAAAGAAAACAAACACCAAACAGAGAGACAGCCGCTCAACAAAGCAAAAAGATACAAAATTCTGTAAGTAAATGACAAAAGCTAAACCTCATTAATTCTGAATTCACCCATTCAGAATTTGCCATAATTCAAGAAGGAGCTGGGCCAGCATTGAGCTTTCCAGCACGTACAGAAGAAATCCGTGTGAAGTGACCGTGCACGCACAGTTCTCGTTGGGAGCGCTGAAGTCCTCGAGAAGACACAGGGACACCCACTTCTGGGCAGTCCAGTTACCATCCATGCAAAGACCAGAGTTATCTACTTTTTTGTTGTTGTTGCTGTGCTTTATTATCTTTCAGAAAAGAATAATTTTCATGAAAATATAAGGTGATAGAACTGAGTTGCGCCTAAGACACTGTTATACTTTTTCCTACCAACGACAAGCAAAGTTCCATTTTCCTCTAGAGTTCATAGGCATTTTCTCTAACACTTGTATCGCTTCTTCAAAGTTAAAAGACTATAACTAATGCCAGCCAACTCGGTCTTTAGCAGAGGCAATTAAGCAGCATTACTCAGGCTTATCAGCTCTACGCCATTTTATTAGATAAAGCATTAGGAGAACTTATCATTTTTAATAATCACATAATTATTGACTATCACAAACCCTGTTACTGAGAAAGGTGATGACTTGTAACACTGCTGTGAGGTAAAATGAATATATAGAATGAAAAGAGAGCCTTAAAGGTAGAGGTTAAAGGGGGAAAGGAGCATAAATTACAATTAGAGTGGAACACTGGAAACCTAATGCATTTTTTAAGACCCTTTAAGTCAAATTAATGAGAAGGAAAAGAGGCTTAATATTTGCCTTGGTAAAATTTTGATTTAAAGAGTTAAATTATTTCTTCTAACTCAGCCTATTCATTTTCAAGTTAAAGCTTTTAGGAGGCAAAGTAAAATGTCTTCAAGATTTTATTTATAAAAGATATAAATATAAGAGACATTTTTATATTTATAAATAGAAAAGAATGCAGACATGAATCTAAAAGGTCATACAGCAAATCTCTAGATCATCTGAAAATCTACATGTTTTCCAGGGCTGGGGTTCTAAATTATTTGTCTTTGGGTCTCCAATGCCCAACATATGTGTCTGCACTGAAAAGTGCTCAAAAAAACAAAACTGTTTAATTGCGTTAAGATATTGAATTTACCTTTATACAAAGTCTCCTGAGTAAATGCAGAAGTAGCACAGGCCTCCAAAACTTCATTATGGACATTTCTTCTCAGTTTTACATTTAAGAGCATAAGTTAATCTTTACATGTGCTTTCCCCCCTCGAGTACTCACTGAAAGTCATCGAAAGAACACTTTTTAACATCAGCTTCGTCTTACTGAGAAATAAACTCAGGCGATTCACCCGCATGACCGCGCATTTGGCTTGATTTGAATAACGTTAATGGAATTATGCTCTGGGAGCAGCCTATTCCCTTTCAGCTCGAAACCTGCCCTCGCCTCTGTCTGCTTTCAGTGATCGCGTTTCCTCCCCATTTGTCTTCGGGCAGTGGGCAGGGGTCATAAACACACGGGGAGACTGGCACAGCAGCTGAATTAACCGCACATCCATCCCAGATAACCTTGCCTCTTCCTCCCCCCCTGCCATTCTCTGTGCCTGCTCAAATTCAGATCAGTTAATCCCCCATCCTCACATACATTCCTGTCTGAAGATAAAGACCATAAACTTTAGACAGTCGAGCCGGGCCCCTCTGCCTAGGGTGGGGAGCCCACAGAGTGAAGGGATTGTGCTCAAGAGAGCCTTGAACCACCACCCCCAACCATGCTCCAGATTGCTTAAGATTGCTGCTCAGACACAGCCCCAAGCCCACTTCCAGGGCCTGTGTGTGGGCTTCTTCCCTGGTTTCATCTTCTGGAAGAACTTCAGGCCCAAGGACCCTCCCAGGGATGCCTGTTTGCAAAAGGGATATGGACAGAGCTTGAATATGTGGGCTAAAGTGGCCAAGCATATATTTATTCAGTATCCTCAAGGTATGAGATGGAGCAGAGGGTGGGTGGAGAGGGGTGTGGGCCAGCTCTGCCCAGGTCACTGCATTTTAGTACATAACTGAAATTCTAAAGTCCTAGAATCCAAAATGCTGTTTTCCTAGATTATTACAAAAGATTTACCTATCAAGGTAAAAGAATACAACATATTTTATTTCATGTTATCTTGAGTTATAAATAGTCATACTTAGAGTATACAGATGTCCATTTGTACTTCTGCCTCGGACCCTGATAATGTGAGCAAGAGGCCTGCTAGGTTTGGGAATCCAAGTTTAATTAATTCATTAAAAATATTTGTTATGCTCCTACCTTGTTCTAGGTCCTGGGTGACAGCAGCTAACTGAACAGAAAAGGTCCTGCTCTCAGGGAACTTGCATTCCTACAAGGGAAGGTAAACAGCAGCG
The DNA here is from genome assembly GCF_054644295.1 of Miniopterus natalensis. Lineage (NCBI taxonomy): Eukaryota > Metazoa > Chordata > Mammalia > Chiroptera > Miniopteridae > Miniopterus > Miniopterus natalensis. The sequence continues at coordinate 9,529,174 of NC_142088.1, read as the reverse complement.
TTTGATGGGCCAGTGCACGCTCACTGCTCCACTTATTCAGTCCTGGAGAGAGAACAGGATGAGCCCTGGTGGCAGCTCCCCAGAGTCTAGTTAAAACAAAAGAGCCTGGAAATGGCTCCCTTATTAATCACGGTATTATTAAAGATGACGGATCGTCCTGGCTGCCTTGTCCCCGCAGAGGACGTCCCCTTTGCTTCTGGGAAAAGGAGAGCTAATCAGAACAAAATACGGCTGTTCCAACCCCTCCTAAGTTCACGCTCCAAGGTTTGTGTTTCACTCATTGATTCTTCTACCACCTCTCCTGCATTTGCCACTAAAATCTCTGTCAGGCCAGAAATTCACCTTCTATAAAACGGTAATTCCTTCTCGCTATAAAACACTTAATTGAGTTAACATTTTAGGGTTTTCATTACCGTCATAAGGAAGCATTCATGGTGGCGGGGGGGGAGATCTGTCAGCAAAATTTCTATTACTTTTCCTTTAGTGAATGTGGCCATAAGGAAGAACTTGTTTCCCCAAAGTCCTGAACAATGGTGAGCTCAGGGAGACAGTTGAAACAGATAAATACATAACCTGAAACAAACATAGGGAGAGTCGATCCAGGGCAAGTTCACCAGTGCCTGTTCCTAGAGCAGGTTCCTTACCCCATTAATATATTTTTCCCGGAAGAAACAGGCAAAGCAAATAACCGTCCATTGGTTCACCATCTGCATTCTTCTGCGGGTTAAATTTCATATTTCCTTTGTAGCTTTTCAATTTTGCATATTTTTTACACCAGGGTGACTTCTTCAGGATAGAAATGAGTGTGGAAAATACTCTGATGTATTCTTTTGATGGAACTATTTACATTGCAAAGATTCTTCGAGCAATGCTTAGGGTTGAACCCTTCATTCCAAAAGCAGGAACTCCTAAAATCTGGTTAAAAAAGGTATTTCTGAGCGTTTTATGCTTAAAACTATAGGGGGGAAAAGTGTTTTCTTTTCACCTGCCCTCAATGTTAAGACTTCCACAGACTCAGCGTTAAATGGCCCACGGATCTTTCGTTTCTAAGAATTCAGCCTCAACTTAAACCATAAAATTCTGCATAAAAATAATGGCAGCACTTGGTATAAAAACCAATTTAAAACAAGGAAGGAGACTGGCATAAAGATATTAGGGGAATTAAGCTATTTGGTTTGTATACGCTTCTAAATTTTCCAAGCCAAAGATTTTAGACAGGAAAAAGGGCAAGGTGAGAGTCAATGGGAATGTAGTATTAAAAATAAGGGGAGGGGGAGGTGGGGGACACCTGTAATATTCTCAAAATAAAATAAATTTTAAATAAATAAATAAATGCGAACATCAAATGTAGAAAAAAAAATAGGAAGTCGCAGAGCTGAAGGCTGAGGGGCAGCAGTTGGCTCTGGATTGGGTTTCTCGGATCACACAGGGTTCAAGCCTGAACGCTAAACATCAAAAAGGGCCTGTTCAATGTCACATAAATAGCAGTGGAAGTGAGAATGCACGATTAGCCCAGAGATGGAAAAAAAACAGGACTCCAAAGCCACTACTATAGAGTGTAGGTCCTAAGGAAAAATGCAGACAATTGGAGGGAAAAGACAGGAAGGTATATTTCAGCAGAATCTAAGGAAGACCTTTCTAACTTTTGGAGTTGTCCAAAAATAAGATTCTACGCAGGCACTGCGTGTCCCATTACTGGGGCTGTCCAGGCTCCCGGCAGCATCTTACCGGAGGTGCTGCTGAGGGTGTTTGCGCGCTAAGCCTGGGGTAGGACAAGGTACATCTGGGGTTTCCCTGTCCTGCCTCTGGTTTTCGCAATGCTTAGCGGGGTAGGTACACGACATGCTGGACCCCAGAGAGGAACAGTCTGTACCTGAAAATTCAACAAGAGTGGGAAGAAAGCCAGCATAATGCAAACTCGTCTTACATTGGTTCCGATAAACACGGTCTTCGTTTCCTTTCCTAGCAGCTTGCCCAGCGCAGGCCGAAGCTGACGTGGATTAGCTGCATCCCAGCGAAGCAGCAGCCTCGGGACAGCGCGCTCATCGGGCCTCAGGAGCAGTGTCTGCGCAGAAACACTGCCTGGAGGTGCCTTGGTTAATCGTGTAATATTCCACGCGCCACATTTACACCTGTTAAGTTTGCAGTTGAGCTTATTATTCTCATTTTATTACAAGTCTAACAAAATGTAAGGGCTCTGAATAAATTCACTCCAATTTGCAAACTTAGTTATATACCTTCGACCATTTTAACTGCAATATAAATGCAGCGTGCTCGAACCTCTTCTTAAAACACTTCCACTACCTGCCTGACAAAACTCCCCACATACCTAAATAACTCTAAAAAGTCGAATAAGTTAAGTTTATAGGTACAGTGACTCTTGTTACCAAAAACGCCCTACTGAGATTACAAACCCATGAGTATAGCCTCGTAGGCATGTATGTAGTCATACATGTACGTAATCTCAGACGATAGGAGGCGGGTGGGTGACATCCATGCTCGTGAGAACATTCACCCCTTCAGGGTGGGAGCAGAGTTTGTTGCACAGTCGCTCCCTCCTTAGCCTGTGTTTTTCATTTCTCCCCCTCTGTTGTCTTCTTCGTTGCAGTACTTCAACAGACTCATGTCCTTCTGAACATAAAGACGGAAAACTCCTAACTGACCCTGTGCTCCCTGCTGGCTACTTCATGTCTCTTTCTTCAAGGTCAACCCCCTCAAAATATTGATTTGCAAACACTGTGTTCTCTGCCTCAGCTTCGCACTATTCAAACCACTGCCACCAAGTTGCAAATGCAACGGCCTTCCCCCCGCCCCAAGTCTCCCTCCTTGATCTGTGCATTCTTCAGATTCTTCCCTCAGCTTCTGTGGCAGTTCCCCAGAGGCCTCTCCGCCTTCCCTCTGGGGACTTCTCTTTCCAGCCCAGACTGTCACACATTTGAGCTCCTGGGTTCCGCTCTTACCCCCTTCCAGTAGGTTTATGCTTTACCCATAAACCTGGAGCACTCAGAACAGTGACAGGTACATAGTAGAGGCCCCAATAGTTGTTGAAATAATTAAATAAAAAATCTTCTAAAATGTGCAGCATTTTGAAAACACAGTTTTTGGTAATGTAGATTCGCCCTTGACTTTGTGTTTCTAAATTATTATTTCACTATTTGGTCCTTATGGAAATCCAGAAAGGAAAAAAAAGACCAAGAAGTATTATGAAATTTCCAGAAGGTAGAGAGTATTACTAGCTCAGAATATAACTGTGCTTAGAGCTACTGAATGGAAGCAAAATTGAGTTGGCTCATTGGAACATAAAAATAAAATAGGAGCCATCTTTTTAACATAGGTGAGTCCTTATAGCTCTTTTTTTAATACTCTATAAAATTATCATCCTGTCAGTTTCAGGTCTGGGAGATCTTTTCCTTTTAAAATTCTTCCGTTAAAAAAATGTCACAAATCTAATAGGACAGAAACTCTTAAAACCACAGATATGATTAAGGCTCAGTTCCCTAATAAATGTGCAATGAGACACTGTCAGCCCTTGAAATAATGAGCTGTGATCTATGAAAAATGTGCCAATAACACATTTCCAGGGCAGCATATTTCAGATTGCTAGGAAACAGTTGAATCGTAGCAGGATCTTATTTTTACACAAGTTCTTTCTAAACTCCAAACACATCTATAATTAATTTCTTTCATCACATTAGCACTGGACTGTTAACCACTGGAATGTGTGCTGGTATTTGACAGACATAAAAAAGCTAGTTTGCATTTGCAGGAGGAGGAGTGTGAGAAAGCCACACAGAATAGAAGCGTGTTCACCTGTGGCATAAAGTTCTCGTATCCCAGTCTATAAAAGATGTTGCTTGTTTGCTAGTCACAGATGATTGCAAAGGCGAGTGACATATGGCTTCATGAACTTCACATTAAAGGATCTGACCTTTCTTTGACAGTGTGCATGAATTAAGAACAATATAAATGCAATAGTCCTGTAACAAAAAGCAAAATTATAAAATGCTTAAAACCCTCTAGTTAATTTCTGGGAGTTAATTTATTCACTCCTTCAGTCATAAATACACACTAAAAAAATTTTTTTATTGAATTTCTGTGATCCCACACTCACATATAGCTTAAAGGCTGAGGTAGAAATCATTCGAGGGACCTCATGCAATTACTGCTATGACAATGGACTGTCTAGGATGCTACGGGAACACAGGTGAAGGGCAGGCTAACTGCCTCCTGCTCAAAATAAGAACTAATGGCAGTTTTTATCTCAGAAGATCAAGATGAAGATTAAAGGCGCTAGTACATATGGAAGAGTTTAAACAGAGCCTGACTCGTGGTGAACACTCAGCACGCGTTGGCCTTTGCTACACGGGGCCTATTCAAGGCTCACATTAGTACTCAGGCCAGGCACAGAACTAGGCACAGAGGACACATTAGTGGATAAGACAGAGGTCGTCCCTGCCCATCTCATGATGCTCACAGCCTAGTGGAGAAGACTGTGTAATATAACAAGTGTTCTAGGAAAGGATGGGTGCAAATGAATTTGTGCAAACAGAGAGCCAGGCCCCTAACAAATCTAGGGATTCAGAAGAGCTCTCCAGAGATCACATTAAAAACAGCCACTGGGTACCCTCTCAGCATCCTGGCCACTAGGTTTATAACCAGTCCTAGCCTAACCCAGCTGAGGATGAACTGACCTGGTAAGAGAAGAAAGAATTATATCCCAAAGGAGTGGGAGGCACTCTGCAAAGTACATGATTTTCTAACCACTTTGCTGTACATCTGAAACTAAAACAGAGTCATACTGAATATAAACTGTATTTGAAAAAAAATTAATTTAAATAAAAAGACTGGGGAAGTACATGCGGGGATGAATTTTAAGAACGCTTGACTGGGGGAAGCAGAACATAAAACTGGGTAAGGAAGTTTGTTGGTGCAATTGAATCCCATCTCTTTGTCCAGAGAGATAGGATTTATCACCTTGGCAGTGACCTACAAGAGCATGCTGACCCATGGCTCCTGGAGGCATGGAAAAAGCAATGGCCAAAGCCAAAAGGACAGAATCTTCATGGCAGATAGTGGAGGAAGAGATGAAAATGCTCAGGAAAGTGGGCATGCTGGAATGGACACCATATGTGGCCAGAAGGCCCTCCGGGTAATTACGTTCCACATAGGGCCTGAGGGACACAACACACGCCAAGGCCACGGGAATGTGCTGGTGAGAGAGGCACCAACATCACTAAGCAGTTCAGCAGAGGTTGTCCTCTGCAGGCCCAGGCTGACAGTAGGCAGTTAGAGAGCTTGGTTCACTGATAGCCGTTGAATGACAGAAGGCCAAGACAATCTGTCAGTGAGACTTAACTTCCAGAAGCCTGGGGGTCTCAGAACGGCCTTCCAGACTGGAAGTGGCAGCCAAGGGAGTCCCAGCTGCACAAGTTACGGAGATGATTAAGAGAATACAGTGACCCTGGGGGCTGGGAGTGGGAAATGGAAGGATACTACTCAGTTTATACAAGAAGATATCAAGAGTGGATGACCAATTGGCAGAGGACAGTCACCTAATATAACCAGTTGTAATCCCTTTCCTGGTTTCCAGACCTGAGTGAGTTTTTCAACCTGGAACTCTCTGACTGATGAGGTGGCCAGTTTCCCAGAAGGAAGGATCCTGTAACATCAGGCCAAGTACACACAACGGTAACTCCCCAGTCCTGCAGAGGAACACACAGCCGTGCATGCATAACTGCACGCTGGAGAAAGTGAGCACTCAGACAGCTTGAGGATGATTAGACGCAGGATCTGAATTGAGATTAACACCCACACACCTGAACTACCCCTAGCCTTGACCTATCAGAGTTGGGGCTCACAGAAGCCATGCAATAAGTGGGATCCTGACCACATTGGGTTACACTGGGCCTACAGACTCACTCCAAGCCATTTCTCAAGACCCAAAATATATAATTAAGATCAACATGCTTGGCAGTTGACACCCTGTTCTATGGTATAAGAGCTATCAGAGGAGAAAGCAAAGTAGAAGTTTTTGAAGCTGACCCCTCTGGCCAAGAAAATAAATCAAAAGCAATTGTGCCTCCCTGGGGGATGGCAGATGTGAGTAATCTCCTTAAGGACTTAAAGGATGCAGGGTCACAATCCCCATCATATGTCTATTCAATTCACCAGTATGGCTCCTGCAGAACCAGGTGAATCCTGGAGGAGGCCTATAGACTCTCACCACAAGCTCAACCCCGACTGCAGCCGCCATGCTAGCTGGGGTATCTTTGCCTCGGGTATGTGGCGTGTGGCCACTGATTTGGTGAAGGTGTTCATTTCTACTGCTACAAGAAAAGAGGATCAGAAATCGTTTGTATTCACATGAAATAAACAACAAAATACATGTAAAGGTTTGCCCCAGGGCTACACTAACTTTCCTGGTCTCTCTCTCTGACAGAATAGTCAGAAGCGATCTGAGCCATCTGAACACCGCAGAGAATAACACATTGATCCATTCCATCAGTGACATCGTGTCGATCAGGCTGGATGGGCAAGAGGTGGCTTGCATGCTGCAGGCCACACGTGTGCTACAGAGTATGGGAGATCCACCTTGCGAAGATTCAGAACCTGCCACAGCTGCAGCATGTTTAGTGGTTAGGGGCATGCTGAGACAGGCAGTCCAGAGTAAAAGGCAGTTGATTGCATCATGCACCCCAGAACAAAAAAAGCAACTGCAATGTCCAGGGGGCCTCCTTGGTTTCTGGGAGCAGTATATTCCACATTTAGGATTACTGCTCCAACCCATACACTGGGTGATTTGTAAAGCTGTAATATTTGAGTAGCCCTGGACCAGGAAAGGGTGCTGATGGAGGTCCAGGCACCCTAGCAGTAACGAAAAACAATCTGGCAAATGATATAATGTTGGAGAGATCAATACTGAGAAAAGGTTATGTACCAGAGTCTGGCATATCCTAGTGAGAGAATCACACCACAGGCCCTTGAGGTTCTGGAGCAAGACCATGTCTTCTGCAGTGGAGAAGTATACACCTTTGAAAAGCAATCCCCATCCGGCTGCTTAGCCCTGGTAGATATGGAACCACAAGTAACCATTTGGTCAGAATTATTCACCATGAGCTGAGTCCCATCACATCCACCAAATCATGATAAGGGCCCAGCAGCAACTCATCATAAGAAGAAAATGGTGCATGAGGATTGAGGATGAACACGGTCAGAGGGGACACCACATTCCATGACACCCAACATCACACAAGACTCCTTCCTCGGCTACACCTCTCACCATATGGAGGATCAGCTAGAAGAGGGAGATAAAGCCAGAGCTTAGTTTCATATGAATCAGCTCTGTTTTGTGAGTACAAGGTGAAAATGTGCTACAGCTCACTCAGGGGTGCCCTTGAGAACCCTTCTCGTGGTAGGTATAGCACCTGGTCATCCACTTTGTAGGGAGAGAGAAAGGGCTCAGCTCCTCGGCAGTGGTGAATGGCCTGGCCAGCTGGGCAGAGGCCTGGAAGGAAAAAGACTGGAAGACCAGGGCCAAGGAGCAGCAGCGTGGGGATGGGCATGTGGGAGTGGACCGAGTGGACCGAGTGGATGCCTTATACTGCATTATAGTGCCCACCTCAACTAATCATCAAGTGATGAGTTTTGCACATTTCTAACCTTTGTTTTCAATATAATTTATTTAGTTGTAAGGCTATACAATTTAATTTTCAATAATCAATTTGTAATAATACCAGAGTGAATAATTTCTGAAAATTCAACAATTGATTGGCTCTTACATGTGGGTGGGAATGAGGTCGAATGGACCACCAGACCTGGAAGTGACTGGTTAAGTTTTTTCTAAAAGGCAGAAATAGGAATCAAAATACATATTGTCCAGTAATAGGAAAATAAAGAAAGTGAAATATTTGTACATTTAACTGTGTGCCTTGTGAAACTTACATTGCTACATTTTCTTTATTGAGGTGTTCCCCCACCCCCAAAAAATAAAAGATGCTGGCATAAAGCTCAAAGCTTGGTGAAGATGTGCCCATGTCAGTTTAAGACAATATAAGCAATTACTTAGCAACAAAAAAAGACAACATAAGCAGCCAGTAATTTCTTGGGGGGGAGGGGGAAATCTCATGCATTAGTGTATTGTATGCTAATATGATTAAATGCTTGTCATTGTTCTGAAATTATGACAGTGTTCGCTTCTCTGCCCTTTCTCTCCTCCCCAGGAGCAGGGTCTCCTAAAACGCACAGCATCAGCCCCTTCAGTTCAAAATCTCGACTGAGGTTATTTAATTTGAAGTTAAACCCAAGAAAAACAAATTAAGGTGCGATCCTACTTAGCATTCACGTTATAACTATGACTATGAAAATATTGCCCAGTAAGAATAAAATTGAACTAATTCTGAAAATTTAAAGTGTCTTCAAAGGCTTAAAAAGCCAGAGGAGTATATAACATTATAAAACATAAATAGCTTACTTGACGAGCGATTGGGTAAATATCTAGTAGCCAAACTAAATTAGTAAAGAAGTGGGAGTTTAATGAAAGGGAAGAATAAAATAATAATTCAGAGAGCAGCCTGTTTTAAAAGCACATTGTGACTAGTTCATAAATTCATGGACCATCTTCCTTGTGGGCCACATTAGAGGGAGAACTTTCTCTTCTCTTGAAATCCTACTAATCGCCATCCTTTCAAAGGGATGAAGATGGTCTTTTCTAATTAGGATTGCTAATTTCCAGGAAATCTTTAAAACATTTGGGTCAGCTCAATTAGAAAACTTGAATCAGAGGCCACCAAGAAAACACTGTGCTTAAAGAGCAGAGATCAATTTTTTTTTAAAAAAACCCACAAACCAAACAAACAAAAAACCTACCCTGTCCTCTATCAATGACTAATATGCTTTGTACCTGGCACTTTATAAAGTATGTTATAAAAATTGCCCCTCCACATTCTCGCAGAGACCCCGTATAATAACTTAGCCTATTTTTAAGCTGAGGAAATGAAAGCTCAGTATTTTAAGAGACCAGCTCAAGGTCAAACAGGTTTAAGGCAAACAGCTGACTTAAGGTCAGACTGAAGCTAATCTCTTCTTTCTTCATGCACAGTGCGCACCCCCCCACCACCACCACCATCCTCTGTAGCCTTTCATCAAAGAGCTCAGGATGAATCAGGGAAACAGCCATCCTTGGTCATTCTTGGCCATCCTTAGATGAACAAACTAGACTTCTGTCCATCCCTCCTTTAGAAGAGCTAATGAGCAGAAACCTTTCATGGCATCTGTATCTCTCTCTCCTAAGGGTATAATTAAATCATTGACCTAAAATATAAGTATGACATATCTATGATCATTTTGTCCCTGGGGAAAATATTATAGGACACACTAATTTATTTACATTAAGTAAAGGTTTATAAAGAATCTCTTTAAGGTACAACCCAAATTAAGAGAAAATATAGACTAAAAATGGCGGTGGACTGAGTGGAAGCTACACTGACACTCTCCCGGGACCAATCTGGAATTACAACTAAAACATAGAAAAAACATCCTGAAAACTAACTGCAGATGAGCTGGGGAGCACCCTCATAGCCCAGGAGGAAAAGGGGAGGCCGCACAGAGACTGGAAGTGCGGACGCGGGAGGGCTGGCCGGGCTCCCACACGCAGCAGCTGAAGGCCCGGAGGGAGATCTCAGCTGACGGGGGTCCCACTGAGGACTCGGGGCCTAAACCCCAGGCTGGGCTCCCCAGCCCAGAGCACCAGGCCTGAGAAAGGTGCCCACATAACATCTGGCTGGGAAAAGCAGTCGGTTTTCTGTCTGCCAGGGAGAGGAGGCTGGAAATGCAGGTCCCTCATAAAGAGCCAAAGCACAAAGTTTCGTGTGCAGCCACTCACCTCGGGCTCCAGCGGAGGGGGCGTGGAGTGGACTGGAGCTGTGTGGGGAGATTCTAGGGTGGTGGGCTCTGGAGAGTGAGATCAGGGGACCCCTGTCTGGATTCCTTTGCCAAATTATTCCCCCATACTGCAGAGGACAAGAGGAGACCTTTCACAGGCAGACATTTACCTTCCAAGCAGCTTTTGCCAGAGGGGGAAGCAATTGCCCCACCCTGCGGGAAAACCTCTTGCCCTACCCCAGGGAGTTTCTACCACCTGAGGCTCCTTAAGAGACTGATAACATTTAGCTGCCCCACCCTGTGGAGTTTCTACAGCCTGAGGCTCATTAAGAGAATCAGAATAATCAGTCTGCAAGTAGAGACAGACCTCAGGGTGCTTTGAGTCTTTGTCTGATCTGTTTCTGGACCCAGGCCTTGGAAAAGCAGACTTTGGTGTGCATCTTGGTGCTGTCCAAATGCACCCAGCCCCAGCAGAGGAGACCTCAAGCTATGGGTTGTTGATAGCTACAAACAGGGTACTCGGGGCCAGTCACAAACTACGTCTGACAGTGGCCTGTACAAGAGACCCTCCAAAAAGACTGAGAGTCCTAGCAGATCTGCCTAATACATAGAAATAAACCCAAACAGCAGCCAAAATGGGGAGACCAAAAAACAAGCCCCAAATGAAAGAACAAGAGAATTCTCCAGAAAAAGAGCTAAATGAAATGAAGATAAGCAATCTCTCAGATACAGACTTCAGAATACTGATTGTAAGGATGCTCAACAGCATGTAAAAAGATATGGAAACTATGAAAAATGACCAGTCAGAAATGAAGAATGACATAGCAGAAATAAAGAATACATTGGAAGGAATAAACAGCAGATTAGAGGGAGCTGAGGATCAGATCAGTGAATTAGAAGACAGGGTAGAAAAAAAATCACTCAATCAGAGATCCAAAAACAAAAAACAAAAACAGGAGAACAGTCTAAGGGAGCTGTGGGACAGCATGAAACATTACAATATTTGTATTATAGGAGTGCCAGAGGAGGTCGAAAACCTACAATCAGAGCATGTTCAGTAACTGGCTCTGTCTACGCTGATCACTCCCAAAACAGCTTTCCGATTCTGACCTCTCTCTACTGAACCTGGGATCTATACTTCCACGTCTTTCCAGAATCTCCACTTGGGTTTCTTAATGGCATGCTCCACTCAACGCCTACCAAACCAAACATATCACTCCCCACTCCCTCCCTGCCCCACCTTGCTCAACCCTACCCCTCTTACGATCTCTTTGTTCCCTTACATCATCACCTTCCTACAAGTTGCCCAAGCAGGATACCCGGGAGTCATCCTCTACCCCACCCTTGCTCCAACTCCCCAGGGTCCAACGGGGCACCAAATCCTACCAAATTTTCTCTAGTGTATTTAGAGACACGGGAGCCCAGCATAGGATCTGGAACATCCAATTTTGGTGAATTAAATGAAAGTATTATTCAGTAGCATTAGTGGCCAAAGCAACTTCCCAGGTCACTGCTCCAGCTGCTATTCTGGCTCGAGACGAATGAGCACTTCTGGATTCCCTGTCCTGGTAGGTGGAGGCTGGGTGGAAAGCCTGGGAAAGGAAGCCCTTCTCCTCCCATGTTGGCAGCTGCTGGAGGAGAAGAGATAATCTCTTACACAAACACCCCACCTTCTACTGTCAGGCCTTTTCATCGGTTTTCCAACTCTGCTTTTGTTGTTTTTTTATTTTTGGCACTTATCTTCATACCGGAATCACCACCTTAAAGTTTTGCAGAAGTCTGGCTACCCTATCGTCCTCAAATGCCCTCACACCCAAGCATTTTTAGACAAGGCAGACCAGGCATATTAAAGATGAAAATCCAAACTGATGGTCACAGAGAGACCAAACTTTTCAAAGACACCATGAGAGAACATTCCAGAAAATATCCTGAGTCATCTCCTTGCAGGAAAGAGACTAAAGACTCCAGGTATGATCTAAAAATATAAGCTGCAAAGAGCCTTCTCCTGGGCCAGAGCTGAACAGGTTGTGTTAATTCTGAAAAAAAGAAATAGAAGTTGCACAAGAGAGGGAGAGAGATGCAAAGGGCGGGTCTCCAGGGAAGTTTAATGGAAAAATAAAAGGGAAAAGAGAATAGAGATAGGTGACCTTTGCTGGACACATAAAGGAAATAAAACACTATAGTTGTACAAAGGGTTGACAAAACCTTCATTTCTTTGCTTCTTTTTAAATTTTTTCCATTGCTTCTTTAGTAGTCTGTTTGTATCTCTCTCACACACACACACACAACCAGACATGAGTCACTGTTCCTGTTCAACCAACTTAGCTAAAAATCAACCGAAGTCACTTGCCACAACCAGTCAAACAAAGGTAGGCAGATGGGTGAGAACACTATTTCTGGGCCGCTCTCTGGGCCCCCTGCCTGAAAGGACTCACCTCATGTAGGCTCGGTCCTCTGTGTCTGGAAGGTAACTGAACCCTGAACAGAAGCAGTGGGGTGGGGGGCAGATTCCTTCATTAAAAGACAAATGCCCGGGAAGTGGAATAAAGATAGCCCCGAGCCCCAGCACTGACAATAGGACATGGAATTATAGCGAAGTATGGGGGTCCCCTTGGAAGCCGGGCAGGAGGCTTGGAGTCTTCGAGAGGCACCAATATAGACGATAACATTCAGCTGGAGGGGACAGTGGGAGAGAAACAAGGCAGACGCCGGTGCCCCGCTCCACACTCACCCAGAGTCTCCAGAACTTACAGAGTCCAGAGCTACATAGAAGTTGCCTTCTTATGAAACTAAAATGCACTGCATTTGGCTCCTGTAACTTCTCTCTGGGGAACACAGGAAAACGCATAAAAATTGTAATTTTCATGTATTGATGTTCATGGTGAAACAGTGAGGCCCAAGGAGGGCAACAACTACAATGTTTTAACCACAGTTTAAGTTGGGGGTTAGGAGGGGGGTGCTCGGTGGTGCGGCAGGAAAAGGGATCATCCAAGAAGCCTGCATGTCAGCAGCCCCGAGCCCAGCGTCCAGCGCATGGTGAGCAGCGAACCCCTTCAGCTCTCGGTCTCGTCCGTGGCGGGGAGACTGGCCTGCTCAGGCAGCAGCCAGCCCGTGTGACAAACTCCTGCCCACCCTGGCAAAGGGACGTGGCCGTCCCTCCCGCCTCCGCAGGCCGAGTGGAGAGGCCGCCTGTGGGCCCTTGGGGCCTGCTCCGACTGCGAGATTTTTCAGCGTGCGTGAAGGGGACCCACACCTTCTGCTGTTCCAGTGTTGCAATGACGTATGCAGAAGCTAACAGGAAAAGGACAGTGTAGAAATCTAATCTACACCTTGTAGTCTGACTTTTGAGTGTGATCAAGAGGCCAAATTATCTGTATGAGTCAGGATGGAATATAGGCCAGCGACGGGCACCAAAGTGGATCAAAGGCGAGCAAGAGAAAGGGATCTGAACAGAAGCAGAAAAGAGATAGCCATCCCTTTGTTCCTCCTGGTTTAAAGGCCCAGCACTATCTTAATGAAGAGTTAATACTAGGGCTACCCCCCCCCTTTTGGCATGTTTTGTGTCATTTGCTATATATATATATATATATACATACGTATAGATGGAGAGAGTAAATAAATATATATTTAGATTCTACGTGTGTGTTAATGCCAGCATAAACTAACTGGAAATTCATTCCACTGAGGGGTCTCAGTTTGGCCTAACTAATCCTCTGCTGTCCCTACAAAACGCCTTGCGGTGTTATTAAGGAGCGGTACCCGACACCCACTTGAGGACTGAAGACAAGATGTGGGTCCTCAGGAAAGATGAGACAAGGAGCATACAGAACAGAATTTCCCTTAACCGGGGCTCTTCCTGTCTGGGTGTGACATCCATTATAGGTGTGACAAAGCATTCTGAAACCCAAGGCTGCAGGAAAGGAACACCTGTGCAGAATCACCTGGCAGCAAGAAATAATGATACCTTGCATTTACGGACCGCCTTCCTTCCAATGAGCTTAAAGTCCTTTGAACAACATTATCTCATTAATGCTCTCAATTGCCAGGGGCACTGGCAAGGCAGGGAAGGAGGTTGAAAAGCATTTTTCTTTAGACACTGAGCTGAACAGCCATGAATGTACAGCCTCCATTCTGTTTATGAGATCTGTTGGTTACTGGCATCTAACCAAATCACCTAGGAAGCTGTCAGAACGGTTAAATGAATTGTAAGACGAAACATGTGCGGTAAACCAGGAGGACAATTCACGGTGCCAGGGTGCCCCCACCCCTGACCCCTTCCTCAGTGCCATGCCATGGTAGTTCCAGAGCTCCACCTAGTTTGCTGAAAGCCACCACTCTGGCCAAGTTTCAGGAGCTGCCCCAGCAGCATTCTGCAACCAGCTTTTTGCCAGAATGTTGAACTCCCAGGTCAAAAGTCTTCCCACATTAATCAACTCTTTCCTCTACAGCTTTATCTCCCATGTGCCGGCCCCCACCCCATCACTCAGCCACCCTCCCAGGTGACCTGACGTTTTGAAGAACCGTTTCTGCATGTGTTCTCATAATTCCCACCAGTGCACGCCAACCAGGTGCCGGGCCACTTCATGCATAAACGCTTCCTTCTAGGCACAGGAGCTCTAGGCCTCCACAGGAATGTGCCAAGACGCGACCCAGGTCAGCGTGGCAGGAATGGGAGTGACAGGGGCATATCTTAGGAAGGACAAGTGCAACCTTCTGACCGGGAGAAAAGGCTTGTTTGAGGAAGTTTATCCTGGAATGTCGTCCCAGGGAGCAGGAGTGAAGGACAGTGGAAGGGAAACAGGGAAAGGGGGAAGGGAATACAAGTTGGCTGCCATTATGGATGCCTGGTGTTCAGTCCTCTGAGCCCTTCCGCAGAGCCTTATGAGATGCATCTCAGAAATGTTCACCACGGGCTTAAGAGAGGGACGCATTCGTCCATAGGGTCCTACTACCCTCTGGTCAGGGGTGGCCCTGTGCACAGTAGATCTCCCATACTTGCTGACTGTACTTGGGTGATTGCAGAGCAAGTTCCTACAGGGGATTCACCCCACAGCACCAGGGCAGAAGATGAAGGTACACAACCACAACATCGGCCAGGGGCAGGGCACTGCAGGCATGTGGGAGAAGCTGGTCAAAGCTGGAGTGGGCATTGCCCACTGCAGCAATGACTAGAGTCAGAGAGGAGGCCGAGAGGGTTCCAAAGTGGTGAACCAGGGCATCCGGTACGATCATCATTGCCTTCCTCTTGCCTCCCGTGGTTCACTCTTGTCCTCATCGTCCCCCTCCTCTGGGCCAAGCTTGACACTCACTCATCTTGGAAACACTTCACTTGTCTCCAGGTCATTACTCTTTCCTGATGTCCCTTCTAGCTTTTCAGCTCTTCCTTCTTACACTCCTTTACTGGGTCTTCCTCTTCCCAACCTTTCCATGTTATAGTGTCCCAGGGCTTACTACTCAGGGTTTTGTTGTTGCTGCTTTTATCAAGATTTATTTTCCAATGCTAAAAGATTAAATGCAATCTAGAAACTCAAGACTCTCAAATTTATAGCTCTTCCCCAGACTGCCCCAAGCTCCAGATTCAAATATCTGTCTATGCAATCAATGCCTCAGACTTGACATCAAAACCTCAAGACAGCCCTTGAAGGTTCTCTTCTTTTTTTTTCCATATCCTTTCAAAACGTACCTCAAAATTGATCTCTGTGAATCTTATCCACCCCCATCCTCCAAGCCCAAACAACCATCACCTTTCAAGGAACACAGCAAAAGCCGTTTCACTCTTGTCTCACAGCTGTCAGTCCTCCATATAGCAGCCATGCTATCTCTGTAGCTGTGAATCAAATCATTTCATTATCCTACTCAAATTCCCCAGTGGCTTCCATCTCACTTGGAATGAAGCACCAACTCCTCTCCATGGCCACCAAAGTTATTTATGACCTTCACTGGCCCATCTCTCTTCAGCTCCTTTCCACTCTCTACGACACTCACTGCACTAACAATGGCTCCCATGCTCTCTCTGCCTCAGAACGTTGCTCTTCCTTCAGCTGGAATCATTTTTTTCTCACCTTCATTATTTGTGAGCCACTGCTTTCTCTTTCTTCATTTAATACTGCATAAGTAGATAGATGATGATAGATAGATAGATAGATGATAGATAGATAGATGATAGATAGATGATAGATAGATAGATAGATAGATAGATAGATAGATAGATAGATAGATAGAGATAGAGATGATAGATAGATAGATAGATAGATAGATAGATAGATAGATAGATAGATAGATAGATAGATAGATAGAGATAGATAGAGATAGATAGATGATAGATAGATGATAGATGATAGATAGATAGATAGATAGATAGATAGATAGATAGATAGATAGATAGATAGATAGATAGATATGATAGATAGATAGATAGATAGATAGATAGATAGATAGATAGATAGATAGATAGATAGATAGATGCTAGATAGATAGATAGATAGATGCTAGATAGATAGATAGATAGATAGATAGATAGATAGATAGATAGATAGATAGATAGATAGATAGATAGAGATAGATGATAGATAGATGATAGATAGATAGATAGATAGATAGATAGATAGATAGATAGATAGATAGATAGATAGATAGATAGATAGATGATAGATAGATAGATGATAGATAGAAGATAGATGATAGATAACAGATAGATAATAGATGATAGGTGGATAGATATGGATATACTGATATTTACAGATATATAGATATAGGTATACTTTCACAAGATTCATGAAGGGGACACACTGTCTCTTTACCATTATAACCGCCCCCCCCAAACACAGAATAGTAATTGTCACTTAGTAGGCACTCAGTTACAAAGACACCAGAGTATCTACAAATGACAATATCAGATGAGAATAGAAACAATGTGATCACAATGAGAAAGAGCAAAAATTTTAAACAACATAAAAAATAAATATCACTAAAGCCAATAAAAAGCTGAAAGGAAATGAAGAATTTAAAATTTTAAAGGGTAGACTGTAGAGTGCATGATTTTCTCTCCACGTTGCTGTGTATCTGAAGCTGACGCAGAATATTACTGAATGCAAACTGTAGTTGAAATATAAAAACATTGTAAAAATTAGCAGAGTGAAGAAAGAGACATGCAAAGAAAAGATTGCTCAGTTTAAATGTAGATATTTAAGAATTAAATGACTATTAAGATTAGAATAGAGTCATACATAGTCTACATTTCAAGTCAGTATCTTGGATTAATTTAAGGGTGTTTAGTCACTTTGCTTGCTCATTAATTGCATTTGTGGCACTCAGTAGTTTAAAACTGCTTCCACGTGCATTCTTCAGTTTGAGCCCCCGAATGATCGTGAGTCTGTTGCGCAAGCACTCCGTGCGCACTGCATGGTTATGGAGACAGGGGTGTCCGCACGTGGAGGACCTTGTCCAAGAGATCTGCCAGCAGCTGTCGGGGGACCAAAATAAGGATTTTCCAACAAGTTTTTTTTTTTACTCTAAATTTCAGACACTTACACTCTGCTTTCTGCTTGCGAACACCTACGACGATTTTTTAAGTAAACACACTCCGAAATTTAATAGACGAGAAAAATAATCCTGCCTCTGCAAAATGTCTTGTGTAGAATTTTTTAGATTATTGTTTCTGTCATTATCTATATTTGCCACAAGAGGGCTGACGATAGGACTTGGTTCGTTTTGTCCGTGTCAGAAAGAAGCCATTTTTACAGCTTAAAATCAACTTGCATGCCCTTCTTTTGATTTAGAAGTGCACCAGCCTTGATGTTTTATATCCCTGGCTAAGTCAGTAGTCATTTCACACAAGCTTATATTTCAGACATTCGTTCCACTGCTTGGCCGCAACGTGGTTCTTTCCATTTTTATCTTCTGGCTCCATATTTCACCCTGAGCAGCTACAAACATCTTTTGACATAATATTCAAAACTACATTTTTTTCTTAATTAGACGTAAATGTTTGGAAGTAATTTGTTTTCTACCGTTTAGCTTTTTGCTTTTTTTTTTTTGGTACAGATTGAGAAACATTTGGATTTTATTCTCAGGAAAATGCTGTAGATACAGGGAATGGAAACTTTGCCAGCCATTTACGTATAAACGACACTATCGCTTTACTATTTTACTTGGATATATAATAAAAAGCATTTTTGTTGACTTTAAAGGGAAGTCTTGAAGAAAGCAATTTTGAAAATAGCAAGTTGCTCCACAGGAATGGGTTCTGCAGATTTTCATTCAAATAGCAAATTTTAAAAAGTGTATTATATTCCCCTCGTTCATTTGTAAGTAGGTACAATAGGCCTCCCTCTTCCAAGGGGAATCCACTCCAAGGCCCCCAGGGAGGGCCTGAAACCGCGATAGTGCTGAACCCAATACACTGTCTTTCCCTAAACATTCACACCTATGATAAAGCTCAGTATATAAATTAGGCAGCTTCGTGGGCAGAAGATTTGTTCTTACCATGAGCTTAGCAGCCTCAGCACACATCCCTCTTCTTCCCATATTAAGTTGAGAATTTCCACCTTTTCACTGAAGGAAGCACTTACAGCTTCTCTCTGGCATATCCGAATTGCCAGCATCGCTACTCTTGCGCTTTGGGGCCACTATTGAGTAAAGCAAGAGTGACTTGAGCACAAGCACTGCTCTACCAGGACTGTCCATCCATACCTGGGAGGGCCGCTAAGCAACGAATGCGGAGGGGGCATCTGCAGTGTGGATTCAGGAGCAAGTAGATGGCTGAAGCCACTTCCAATCTAGCAGGCTAACTCCTAACCTTTCACCCTTGCACCATAGAAAGGAGACAAACATCTCTAAGACTTTTGTTTGTATCAGTCACTATCTACCTATATGCTTATAGATGTTCATGTCTAAGTCTACAAAACAGATCTAATTTCTGAAACATCTAATTTTCTGATGTCATGATGTCAACAGCACTTTAGAAGCTCCCAAGGAAAGGGGCCTGCCCGAGAGACAAATGTGCGATGATCCGTTCTCGGTCCAAGGCTCGGGAGCTGTCTCAGGGCACCAGCCCATCCGTTCCCGCAGCGGGCTCGGAGGCGGGTCAGTGGGGCTGCTGCAGGCCGGCGGGAAGTTCGCTGCCCCGAACCAGCTCGTCCACCCTGGCGGCGCACGGGCCATGGAGACGGGCGCCTCCGCCAGGCAAGCGTTGTTGCTAATTCCCAGTTGTCTGAGAGTTAGTTGGCACATGCTCAGGTAGCTGACATCCACACAATAAGTAATCTGGCTTTCAGTAAGGTAATTACCCCGCAACCTGCACGGCCTGGGGACCTGGGCGGCGTCACGACACAGTGAACAGGCGGCACACCTGGGTAAGCTTTCAGCCACAAACTACCTAATTCCTTTAATCTCAGGAATAGGTCAGAATTATCGCTCTATTTGTGTGCAGGCTTAAGCCACCTGCTCTAAAGCCACATTGTAGACACTTGCTCACTCTCTTTTTTTTCTTTAGGATACTGCACATCTTGAAAGTGTTTTTACCTACAAGTTTAGTTCAGGAACATTCTCACAAGAGTTTGGTCCACACTCACAGCATCCCAACCAGGGACCCAAGGCTGGCAATCTTGGGGCTCATCACCAAGTGCTCCCATTGGCTGACATTGGGCTGAAATTTCACACTGATCATTCCATCACTGAGCAGGCATTCAGCTTTTTCACATAGAAAAAATACAGAAACACCTAAAAATATGGTTATTTCTGAGGCTGGTGGAGAAGGCCTGTATTTTTTCATCAGCAGTCACAAACCACTTGATGACGGCAAATTTATCAGCTTAAAGATGGTAAATAATTCCTAGAGCCATCTTGCCCATGTGGGGAAGTTTGTTAGACATATATGTGAGTTCACACAAAAATAAATTTCAGTGTTATTCTACAGTGTGAGGACTACATCTAAATGCAGGATATTGATTTTTCTAAAAAGCAATTCTACCTCTCCCTTAGACATTTATCAATTCACCTAATTTCCCCATGCCTCATTTTCTTTCCATTCACTAACAATATATTTGTTGAGTTTCCTGTGTGCCAGACTGTACTCTAGGTGCTGCAGATAAAATGCCAAAGAAATGGACCAAAAAAAATCCTGCCTCAGCGAACTTACATTCAAGTGTAGGAAACTGAGCAACAAACAAATACGTAAGTATAATATACAGTATGTCAAACAGTGATAAATTCTATGAAAATAAAGCAGGAGAGAAAGTAAAGAATCCCAGGGTAGAAAGGCATGGAAAGGATTATAATTTTCAAGAAGGCTGTCCCAGGTCTTTCCTAAGAAGTTTTGAAAAGTGAAGGAATGGACCATGTGGACATCTAGGAGAGGGCATTCCAGAAGGATGCAGAGGGAAAAAGAAATGCAAAGGTCCTGAGGTTCGAGAATGCCTGGTGCATTCCAGGAATGGCGAGGTGACCAGTGTAGCTGGAGCAGCATGAGGAAAGGGGAACCAGCAGGAGTCCAGTTCTTGTTAGGCCTTTTAGGTCAAGGATGTGGATTTTAAGCGCTACACCTGGAGCATTGGAGCTTAGAAAATTTGTTTTCTGCACTGTGGCATGATCCGACTTGAATTTTCAAAGGATTATGCAAACTTCTCTGTGAGGATTAGACTACAGGGGAACACAAAAGCAGTGGCTTACTCATCAAAGGACATCAGTAGCAGCCATTGCAATAATCCATGCACAAAACAACTGTTTGAAGTGAAACTGCTGAGTGTTGTTAGATTCTAGATGTATTTTTAGTAGAGTCAGCAGAATTTCAATGCAATGAATGTAGGATGTGAAAGAAACCACGGATGACTCCAAGGTTTTGGCTTAAGGAACTGGAAGGATGGATGGAGTTGCCCTTTACTGATGTAAGGAATATAGTGTGAGAAGCAGGTTTGCGAGGCAGGAGTGTGGGGTGGGGGACACTGTGGAAATCAGGAGTGCAGATTGGGACAGGATGAGTGTGAGTTAGATAGCCAATGGACATGGTGAGTAAGTAGTTGGTTATATAAATCTGGAGTTCAGGGGACAGGTCTGCACTGGAAAGAGAACTCTGAGAATCATCAGCATAGAGATGGCATTTTAGAAGCTAAGACTGGATGAGATCATTGAGGGAAAGGCTCCAAAATTCAGTGGTCTGAGTATGAAGAGGAGGCAGAGGAGACTGAGGAAGAGCTGCCAGCGATGTGACAATACTTTGAGAGTTGACGAAAGCGTGTCCTGGAGGAGAAAGTGAGCAGCTCGGTCAAGCTCTGCTGAGGCCTCATGAGATGAGGGCTTGAAATTGACCGCTGGAGTCACAGTGCTGAGGTCATAGATGACACTGGCAAGTCTTTCCTTCTAAAAAGAATCACAGGAGACTAAATGAAAAGAGTATAGGTGGTTCTTTTGAGAAGTTTTGGTCTAAATGGGGATCAAGGAAAAGTACAGTAGCTGAAGAGAGTTGTAAAAATCAACTTCATTGAGTTGTGATTTATGTATAATAAATTCACTAATTTCAAGTGTACAGTTCAGTGAGTTTTGACAAATGTATAAATCTGTGTGAGGACTACCACAATCAAATGTAGATTATTTCATCACCTGAAAACTCGTTTTTCCATCAATCAAACTCTCGCCCTCAGACCGAGACAACCACTGATCTACCTTCTGTCACCATAAATGAAATTTGTTATTTTAGAGTTTCTCATAAATGGAATCACACAGTATGTGATCTTTCATGTCCAGCTCATTTTGCTCAGCATAATGTTTCTGATAATTATCCATGTTGATGCACAAATCGATACTTACTTCTTTGCTAAGTAACAGTCCACTGTATGGATATACCACATTGTGTTATTTACTCACTATTGATGGACATTTAAGTTGTTTCCAGTTTGAGCTTTTATGAGTAATGCTGCTATAAACACTCATGTGTAGGTGTTTCATACATATTTGTTTTCATTCAACAGAGGGTTAAAAAATTTGGGAAGTTACCATTTCAATTATGGTGGTAATGAGATTTTGAGTCATTAAGCCTTAGTACTGAGATGATCTAGCTCCTTGGAAAATAAGTATCATTCACCTATAGATATTTTTTCAGTACTGTACTCTAGAAACTCAGGAGGATATTGTTCTTGCCTTCGAGTAACAGGACCTAGTGAATTAAATAAATGTGTAAATAAATTGAATGAGGATTGCTCCTGAACAGAATGGCCAATAAACGTAAGGGCCTCACATCCAAGAAGCACAACTGGCCAAACTATAACTTGGCTCAAAAAAATGTTTGTACATAATGATATAATGAATTATGTTAAGGAACAAATAGATCTGTGATGTTAAAGAAGAGCCAGCCCTGGCCCGGTAGCTCAGTTGGTTAGAGTGTCATCCCAATAGGCCAAGGTTGTAGGTTTCATCCCTGGTCAGGGCACATACAAGAATCAACCAATGAATATAAATAAGTGGAACTACAAATCGATGTTTCTCTCTCTCTCTGCCTCACTCTCTCTGCCTCTCTCTCCCTCCCTCTCTAAAATCAATAATAAAAACAAAGTAAAAAAATTTAAAAAAATAAGTTTTTAATATCTATTTTAAAAATAGATACGCTTATGATGCATTCCTAACCCTGAAGCTCTCATCATCTTCATCACCAACTGCATCCACCATGCTCCCCTACAAAGGCACTACTAGTGTACGATTGGAAAAGCTTCCTGTGTTGTTTTTAGTGCCTGGTTCACCTTTTGCATGGTCTCTGATAACTTTCCTAACTTTCTGTGCCATCATCTCTTTTTTAAAAATGTAAATAACAACATCTGAGTGAGATTAATGCAGTGTTATGGTATGTGCTGTGTTTCCTGACTGCCAAGTGAAGTATGTAAAATATTAGCATGAGAACACGAGTTTCTCTGTGTTCCCAAAACTTTGACTATCAAAAATACACATGTTAAACCCTACTCCTTCCAGCCTGCTAGGAATGGATGGGCCTGAGTACACTGGCATCAAAGAACTGGCCCGGCACTTACAACTAGGCTTAGGTATTGCTAGGAGCTGGCCTGATGCTCACAGCTGGGCCACCGTGTCTCCTGTGAGACATAAAGGACCTCACAGAACACTGACCTCAGACACAGTCACTCTGAGGCCATGATAAAGTGAGACAAAACAAAAGCACTTCATAATTTTATCTAAGAACAGACAAAAATATGCTCATTACGCAATCCACAAAAAATCAAAACATTCTAGTCACTCTTGGCTAATAAGATTGACTGCAGTTTCTTTATCAGTTACAGTTTTATTCTTACTCTAGACTCTCCTCCCTAGAGATACAACTATGTCACTGAGATGACTAATCAAAGAATTGTTCCTGCTCTCTGAGAGAAGCCATTCTAGAACCCCTGCTTCCTTAGATCCTCCCCCAAAGTCACCCAATCAAAATTCAGATTAAAGTAACTCATTTGTAATATCTTTTCACCGAGACATCCCACAGGTCCCCAGAGTGTGTGTCCTCCCCCCTTGCAAAGAATAATTAGCTCAACTTGTTTAACTACAGATGTGCCCCTGACGGTCTTTGGCAGGAGGATATTGACAATACATTTGTCCCAGAATTTTCAGTACAGGAAAAGGGAAGCAGAGCTTGAGATGTTACATCTCTCAGAAATATTAACACTTGACAAGATTACTCTTGTTTAAAAACCTCCCCGAGACAAGAAAGTAGTTCTCCGCCAACATAATGCAATGCCCCATAAGGGGCGGGGTAGAGGTGTCAATATTGGGACTGAGGAGATCAACCAGAACGCTCCTCTAATTCCTCCCTCAGGATCCCTGCCTTCCCAGTCCTGCCCAGGCTCTGAGTCCATCAGTCCTGACCAGGGAAGGGATTAACACCAACGAGTAGAGTCTGGAATTCATCTTGCTGCTGCAAGCCTGCTGTCTGATGAGCGCTGAGACCAGGCTGCAGCCCTGTTCTCTCACCAGGCTTCAGCCTCAATTTTCTGTTTAGTATTCCAGTCCACTGCTGGGTCTGGAACTTAGCCAGTGGGCAGGATTCAACACCTTGCAGCATCCTTGCCCCTGTCCCTCCCCTGGATGTTGGAGCTTGTTCCCTCTGTTCCCAGTTGCTGGAAGGGGCCCCATTCTAAATGTGCTTATGCTCAGGAGCCATGACGTGGTTGACCCTTCTGAGACTGCAAATCCCACCATTGGCTCTGGAGCAGGCCCTTCAGCTGAGAAAGTTCCCCAGCCCTGGTCCCATCTGGTCCTAAGTTTCTCCAGCAATTCCTCTTGGCCAGTGCCAGCGTCCTTGACAGGTGAGCCCACCCAAGTTACAACAGCCCCAGCCCAGCAGACACAGTTTACTCAAGTGCAACTAGACACCTGCCTTGGCCATCACCCAACAGAGAAAGTTGCTACAAAACCCAGCCCGCTGAGCGTTCAGGACTTCCAGATATAAGCTCATACTCAGGAAAGCAACAGGAAACTGGAGGGTGCTGCCTCCCACCACATCAAGGAGCACATAGCAAAACACAGAGTCCTTCTCCTATGTGCCTAAATCATTTTCTGGGAGCAAGTAAGTGCAAACTTCAAAAATCCTATGGCAAACACACATAAGAACTTGATCGATACTTCAGTATTAAGTACTTACTAGATGTCTAAAGACCTCATAATGAGAACTCAATAAATATTTATTCACAAATATTTGTTCAACTAATGAATAGGTGTGACAGATGGGAAAACTGAGGCCAGTTTCTACTGCTATTGCTCGGGATCACTCA
Source organism: Miniopterus natalensis (assembly GCF_054644295.1). Classification (NCBI taxonomy): domain Eukaryota; kingdom Metazoa; phylum Chordata; class Mammalia; order Chiroptera; family Miniopteridae; genus Miniopterus; species Miniopterus natalensis. Next base: position 9,504,536 of record NC_142088.1, on the reverse strand, counting down.
GTTAGAGAACATAGAATTGAAACAAAACCAAACTCTCTTAGCGCCAACCCAGTGTCCTTTCTACTAGAGCAATGTCCCTTATTAAGCAGATATTGTTCAATTCATAATAGCACAAACTTTGAACCCCATTGATTACTGACCTTTTTTCTCTAAAATTATTGAAGTTTTACTAGTTTTTATTTTATTTTTTAATTGAATTTATTGGGGTGATGAAGCTTTACTAGTTTTTAGGAGCTAATTTTGTTTATTCAAGCACTTGGTCAAGAAACATGCCATAGATGCACTTGAATTTTGTAACAAAATGGGGCTATGACCCATCCATTACCAAAATGTATAAACATTTTTATCAGGCAAAAGCACAGGTAAATATTAAATAATATTGTAAAAATGTGTAGCTTTTCCATGCCCTTGAATCACAGGGTATAAAAGGGGTGTGTGGAAAAAATGAGCGGTGGCTGGAAGAGGTGGAAAGGGGCACAGAAAAGGGTTGAGAAGCCAAAGGAACACCTTTGCACATTTCCTGGAATTAACCTCCTCCCTCCTGCCTCATCACTTCAGCAAAGGAGGCTTAAAAGAAAGAGTACAGGTTACACCACTGTGCTTCCTGAAATCTCCCAGGGTTGCTGGAAAGAACAGGACTCCATTAAAATGCAAACACCAGCTGCGTTGGGCCTAACATTCATTTACACTTTAATTAAAAGGAATCCCTTTAATCAGATGATTTGATTGCCTTGCTACTCAAAGTGTGATCCACAGAGGACCTGCAACATAGGCATGACCTAGAAGAATGTGGCAGAAGTTCTGATTTGTGTGCAAGACCCTCCGAACTATGTAAAAGGCAGAATCATGCAATTACCTAAAGAATGAGGGCCAAAGATGCTATTCTGAATAATGGAATACACCATTTGTTTTTACTGAAATCGAGTTACCTAAGTAACATCTTTTTTCAACATAATTTCCTATGTTGAAGATTCAAATAAAAACAAGAAGAATATTTCAGCCTCTCTTCTTTTCTTTTATTTTTTTTAAACAGCTATCTGCTTGGAAGCTGGACTGGATAAACCTTTGAAAGTTTTACGCATATTTTCTGAGATGGAATCTAAACCTCAAAGGTTAACTGAAGTAACCTCTTTGACCCGTAGGGGGCACTGAAAGGCAGCAGAACAGGAAAAGGTAGCCAGCGGCCTGCAAATGGCTCCTCCCTGGCAAAATTTAAGCCAATTAAGTTGAAATTAGAGACCAAGAGACCAGTTTGGGGCTTGATAGGGCGGTAAGCGTACCCTCATCAAGGGAGGAAGGGCCCAGAAGGAGCAGAAATCCCCAAGGACTCCAGGACAGGGAAGCTGGGGAAGCAGCTAGGAAGGAGGCCAGGCCTTTGCTGAATGCTCCGGTTGCACCCGGAGAGGGCAGTCCTGGAAGCCTGGGCGCAGCCTCGGGCTTGGCCTCAGGGAGCTTCTCCACTCCGAGCTGGAATTCATTTCCTCCGAAAGAAGGGCTCAGCGTGAGCCACTCTCCCTCCTCTTTCTCACAATCAGCCCCTTGTCGCTCCCAGACAAATGCAGTGAAGGTTGGGGTCCTAACATGCCCATTACTTCCCAATAAGAAGAGCTGATGGGATTTGGGGGGAGAGAGAGAGAGAGAGAAAGTGAGAGAGAGAGAGAGAGAGAGAGAGAGAGGGTTGGAAGGAGGAAATCACTCCTCGACCAAGCAGAAAGCTTGACAGACGATGCAGATGCCCGTAACCTGCTCCCTACCAGCAGCCCCTCCTTGTAGAGCTTTAAGTTGAGGAGTAAATCCAGACCCAGGCTTAGCTTAGGGAGAGGTTTCAGGGCACTAACTTTGTACAGATGACTTGAGGCCAGGTATTTACATCTCAGTTCTGGTTTTCCAAATATTGGCGTGTGTTTTTATTGGTTTTTAGAGGAGGGAGGGGGAGAGAGAGAGAGAGAGATTTGCTGTTCCACCCATCTATGCATCATTGGTTGATTCTTGTATGTGGCCTGATAGGGGATCAAACTGGCAACCTTGGCACATAGGAATGATGCTCTAACCAACTGAGCCACCCACCCAGGGCCTCTCCAAGTATTGTTTTAAAATAAATTCCCCTAAAAAGAGGATAACAAGTAATGGAAGGAGACTTGACTTGCGGTGGCAAACAAACAATACAATATAAAGATGATGTAGGATAGAATCGTACACCTGAAACCTATATAATTTTATTAACAAATGTCACCCCAACAAATTAAATAAATAAATAAATAAGTAAATAAAAATAAGCTGCCCTTCCATTTAATCCCCACCAACAACAGTCTGTGCCTACAGTGCCAAACTTTCTCACACTTACAGGCAATTGTGAAGTCAGTGGAAAAACCTGGTCCCCATAAACATGTTCTCTCTTCTAGAAATAGCTAACACCTCACGAGTAGTATATACATTATTTCTCCTTTATATATTATGCCAGGGGAAAAAAACTGAAATGTGAAGATATATTTTTGGAGGGGCACTTATTAAGATCTCCTGATTTCTAACTAACAAAGGGAGAATTACCCATACTTAGTTATTATTCCTGTGTCCTTCTTGGAATCTAACATTTCCAGCCTTTTTAATGTTTTCTCTTTTTCATGCTTCTTGATCAAAATATGTCAATCTTTGTACTGAAAACATCAATAGTATCTTAATCCAAATCTGTCACACATTTATAAATTGCTTAGTTAATACGTGCTTTATTAGACTCATAAGCAGTAATGATCACAACAGGTACAATTTCATCGCTGCTTGTTCTGTGCCCGACACTCTAGTAGCTGCATTACATGGTCTAGTGCTGAGCTTCAGCCACCGCGCTGATTGGCAGATGCCATCTGAGTTAGAGATCAAGAGAAGACTCAACAGCAGGGTAAGGGAAGCTATTTCCCTCATGAGACCCACTGCTTCCTCGGTTATCTCCACAAGTGATGGCACCACCATATCCGTCCCTATTGCCTGCCTACTGGGGACCGACCTTCTTTCTAGATGTTCGTAAACATTAGCTCATCCCGCAAGAGCCTTGTGACATAACTGATTTTTACCACCATGGTGAGCAAACTGAACCTCAGCCACACTGCTAGCAAGTGGCAAAGTTGAGAACCTAACCCAGATCCCTTGGTGCCAATTTCAACATGTTTCCCCTAAAATTCATTTGCAACCCAAACAACAAACAGAAGATCATACTCACTTTTGTGATGGGGCAAGAGAAGGGTCTGGGTACTGCTAAGTCCACGTACGAAGGAATCTTTACCTTCAGAGCGTGCCTGGGCTTTTCCCAGAAGGCACCGAGAGGGCTGTGGAATTGTCACAGGTTAACAATCAGCAGAAACTCAATTCCCATCCTCTGCTGGGCCGCAGTGGCTCCTTGAGCTTAACGTGAGTTAGTTAGCCCCTGACTCTTGAGTCTCCATCAGCCAAATTGGCAGACTCACCTGTCCCCCGCCCTGGCCTTCAGAAATTAAACTCCACGAGGACAAGGAATTTATCACTTACCCTTCTTATCCCAAATGTCTAAAATATAGCATGTGCTTAAAATATTTTTGTAGCAAAAACCATGATTCCTAAGTTTGGTGCAGAGATTGGATGAGTTCGTGTGTTTGCAAGCACTTGGCTTGCTTCCTTCCCCTCTGGTGCGGGATTAGCCCTCAGGTTAGGCCATTTAGCCTTGTAAACTAGTTCGCTCTACAAATTTAGACATGGATTCTCCTTCAACATTTAAAGTCTTATCTTTTCAGTACATTTTGAGAATCCCTAAAGCTTTTGGATTTTGACGATTAGGTGAGTGAAAAATAATTCTCCAAACATTCTGTTTCCTAGTCACTTATTTCGTCTATGTGTCTGAATCCGGGACTTAACGAGGTTTTGAAATGGGGTAACTAATGCCCTCTTAAGGTTATTTTAAGTATTAAAGTATATACTTAATGTTTTCACTTCCTGTTTGAAATATTTACTTCCTAATTAAATATTTGTCAAAGCTTGTCTACTAGTCAAAACTGCGGGTAGTTTAGATTGTACATTGAGGTCATTTATCGTAGGATTTGGGCCTGAGGTTTCTAAACTCAGTAACTGCCCTGTGCCATGACAAGCACTAGTGCTGAGAACTTCTAAAAGTTAGGTGCCCATTTCAACACTTCCCATGTATTGACTCATTTAGAGCTCACACTGCTTCTGCCCTGGCTGGGTAGCTCAGCTGGCTGGAGTGTTCATCCCATACGCCAAAAGGTGACAGGTCCGTTCTGGGCCAGGGCACACATCCAGGCTGTGGGAATCTAGCATCAGGTCTAATAACGATTATCCTTTTTTAAGGAGCAAAGAATATATACAATGATACAAAAATATCTGACTTCTTTTGGTATCAAAGTCCCAGGAATTGCTAACACCGTTGTGGTGTGTGGCCTACATTCTTAATTGAGGGAAATGCTAGATTTCAGATTTAGGGCCCTGGAAAGAAAGATGTAACTTTTCCCCCACTCAAGCCCCTCAGGACAGTAGTCTAACTTTAGAATCTGCTTCTCGTTTAGAGGTGACGAAACTCTTGTTAACATGATATTTTGACCTAGATGCAGCTCTTTATCCTTAAAGATCATTTGGCACTTTTAACTCAGACGTGGTTGAAATGGACTTATTTGCTATAGGTGACTTCTAGAGGGTTTAACTATTTTTCTGTCTTGGCCTCATCAAAAATATTTAAAACTGCTGCCACATCACTCGATGTTCATTATTTGGTGAGTAAGTGGAGCTATAAATTCAAACCAGCCTTCTCTAGGAGTCTAGAGTTCGGCCTGGCTGTTCAGTTCTCAGGCGCTCTGGTTGGAAGAGTTAGCTCCAGGTTTGTTAAAATTCTGCCTTCGTCAGACAACCACTAGATGGCACTGATTGTTTGGTAGTCCTTCTGCCTGAAGCTCCTCCCTCCCAAAAATTGATTTTGAAATGAGAAAGATTGTGGGGCAACTTTATCCACAAACACTGAGAGCTGACATCTCTTTCCGAAACGAAGTGCAGCCCTTTTCATCCCGTTTGTATTTTGTCTCCTAAAGGCCGTTCCAGAGCCTTGCTCTGCCCTTGATCCTCTGAGGCTCTCACGTCCATCAGAACTTCAGCGATTCGAGGTGTTCCCACCAGTTAAGAACCCCCTCCTCTGACCCATGCTGGGCTTTCCCTGCGGAGCAGGAGCCCTGGAAGCGCTGCTCCCTCCCGGGGTTGCTGGCCACGGGGGCATGTTTAGAGCAGTAAAGCCATTCTGTGACACGCCTTCCTGTCACAGGAGCTCAGATGCTTGTCCTGCAGGGCTCCCGAGAAATCACATTTGGGGGCCGGCACATCAGTCGTGGGTCATAAACAGAACGAGGGCTGCACGCAATAAAAGGTGGGACCGACACACTCTTCAGCGATACGAGATTTGCGAGAAGTACGTTTAAAGGACTCATAAAATGAAACTGTGGTTAAAACTGTCCCTCGAAATAAGCACATGTGTTATATTAGCAACTGCAGTGACCTACCAGCAAGACACACTCGAGATGGACCCCTGGTAGTACTGAGTCCTGAGTGCTATTGGCTGCTCGTGACTTCGCATGTTTCATGTGAGATTACATGACAGAAATCAGTGGGGCCGGCTGCCGTGATTATTGCTTGCATCACAAGGGAGGCGTCCGACTGGCTAGCACTGGGGGGTGGGACCCCATTCTCTCAGCCTCTAGGGGGACTCACCATCGAGCCAGGGCTGACAGCCCTACATCTGAACGTACGGAATCCGATTGTTCATTCTAAGCATTTATAACTCCATCTATCATCCAAAGCCAAACTTGTGCTTAGTTTCCCCTGACCTAAAATCACATCTCGGAACATATCAACCTTCAAAATGTTTAAGATCGTGATGAATACAAAAATGTGGATTTCCTTTTCCAACAAAGGGGGGGGGGGAGGAAAGAAGAAATAAACTCAGAAGACCATTCTTATTGTTTGGTACCATCCTACTGCTTTGGGGCAATACTTAGGGGCATACTGTAGGGAAGGGTAGTTTGAGTAAGAGAGGGCTGGCCTTAGCCAAAAGTCCCAAATGCTTGACTGGATGAAATGAGACTGGATCACAATAGGACTTTGTCTCATCTCTGGGTTTTCTGTGGCCGTGTTTATCTGTTTACTCTAGAAGAGCTCTTTTCCCATGGCATTGGAAAAAGACTTGGCTGCCATATCTGATTTCCCCAGACAGCGGGCCAGGCCCCAGAGCATCGATTTTGTGCAGCTCACCACTGGTTGCATGCAGTGACCCCAGCATTCTCCAGTATCACCCTGTGGGCTACGAGAGAGACTGTTCCTCCTGGGCAGGGAGGGCAGGAGGGGACCAGTCTCCCCATGTAGCTGGTGCTTTAGTCACAGCGGTTCTCTGACCATTTCAAGAGCAGTTTCGCCTACAGTGGGAGGAGAGTAAGGGGCCAACTCAGTCCCTGGAAATGGAGAGTTAGGGGCAAAATATGCCTACCAGTTCTAATATATTTGTCTTGCTAAATGCTTCTAATATGACCTTTCTTTCCTTCAAAATTATTACCTTCAGGTCAGGATATGGGAGAGCCACTTTCTAAGGTTCATTTAGCTAAGTGCTTTTTAAGCATTTGTCTTGACTTGGCCACGCTTTTTTTCTCAGCTTGCCCTACAAATTAGCATGGAGTTACTGCCTTTTCCCCAAAGAAAAAAAGAGGAGGCAAGTAGTAAAGCAAATAATAATAATGGTAATAAAATTGTAGACCAGAACTCTGAATCTTGAATTTACTTACTTTCCAACAAAAGGGGTAGGATATGGTAATAGAGATTCTGCGTGTGTGTGATTTATGTATGTCACATAAGAATTATTTTATAACTAAAAAATTTTGCTTCTTTGGAAAATCAACTTTGTTAGAGGTAGACTCACCTTTGCCAATGTTTTTGGCCATGTCCTCTCGTCTTTCTTTACCCTGGGTCTATTCATCTGATCTATGTGCGTAATTAGACTACAAATCAATCAGTATAACTCTTGATTTTCCCACAATCTTAAACTTCATGCTCACAAATGATATCACGGCCTCTCCGCAGTGTGCTCCAGCCAGACAACTGGACCTGCCAGTTACCCTGGCATCTGCCAGGTGGGGAGCATGGACTACATTTCAGGAAAAACAGATTGATTTGTTCAGGTGTGAGCAGTGGTGGTTTTTTTTTTAACTGCCAACATTCCAGTTCAACAAGATGTTCCAGGAAAGTATAATTTTGGAACCAGTCTGTTCAGCTCTGGGTAGGAGAGGCCACTTAATTACTCTCAGGTGGTCAAAGCAGAAACAGGAGAGCAGTGTCTCAGCCTCACAGCATCCGAGGCTGGTGGGAGGACCCAGAGCCCTCCTAAAGATAAGGTAGGGAAAGTGAGGGAAGGAACAGGGCCAGGGCTCTTTCAGAGCAGAAGGTGCTGGAGAGTGCCCGGGCCAAGTCATGGGCAGAGAGCGAGGGAGGCACCGTAAGCCTGAGTCCAGTTCGTCTCAGATTTTCTAAGATATTATCAGACACTGTCTGCTGTGTTGCTATCAGCATTCCTACCTCTCTCCTGCCATTTCTCATTACTTTATCTCCTGATTGAAAAGGTTTCGTTGTTTAATAATCTGCAGCATTTCTGCTGGTGAATCCAGTCCAAACGTTTGAACTCTAAGACAAGTATGTCCTGAATCTGCTTTCTCCCCAATTTCGCTTCATGTAAAGCAGAAGGTTATGGGAGAGAGACACCATAGGGAAATATGGATACTTCCAAAAAAATTGGAAGGTTTGGTGGTTTTCCAAAAAAATTAAACTCCAAAAATGTCACTGAGCTGCATGCTATTAAAAATCAGTTTCTTCCCAGCTGTGTAACTGAGGCTCTTCCTCCTCTTACGAAAGGACCAAGGAGCCCTGATCGGGCAGAAGATGGTTGACGCTCCGACCTGAGACGGAACATGCCCACGGGTCCCAGCGGGAAGCCGAGTTTCTGTAGGTGCTGCTTTTCAAGTTGGCCTGTTCGAGTACCGGCCAGCGGGAGACAGCGCCTGAGTTTATAGCTAAGGCAACTTCACACAGAGCCCATGAGAAAGCACGGTTTTGGAAAGGATGAACCTCAGACCGTCAGAGAGTTCAAAATCCACGGTTCATGGCCAGGATTTCACATAGAGCTAAGTCATAAGTAAGGCTTCACAGGGAACAGAGCTCCATCCAAGAATTAAACATATCACTAAGACAATCAGTGCGGCTGAGCCGGCGTCTACATGCACAAACGAGGTTGGCTCTTTGATGCGTATGAAAATCATTTCAGTTCTGAGAACAGATTAAATTCACAAGGGCCTTTCCCTCCCCGACACATTGCCAAACTGGCTCAACTGAGTCCCCCCAGCCCCACTCTCCGGGTATGGGATAAGTAACCCTGTGTAGATTCAAAGCACAAAGGGAAAAGCAGGAATGCCTGGAGAACTTGGAGAGGGTAAGCCCGAGCCCAAAGCCCCTGCTACGAGGACACCCTGGAGTGAGGACCGGTGAGGGCTGTGATGGGTGCCCTTTGCCATGACATGGCGACTGTGCTAATGTTACTTTCCTTGTCTTTAAAACTGATTCATAGTGTTCCACATTTACTCACAGAAACATACTGGATAAAGCAACACGCTGGATCCCAGGCATAGAAGGAGGTTTCTGGTGCTAGGTTTTATTTTTGGTACTATTTTCATATCAAGATTTCTTTTTTAAAAAAATACCTTAGGTTCATGCGCCACCCTTCATTCAATGTGCAGCTCCCAAGTAAGAAGGAGCACATTTATTCTGCTAAAAAATAAAAAGGTAAATAGTCAATTTTGTTAATAGTAAGGAACTTCAAATTAGATTTTAAAGCAAGGTACAGATTTTCACCCGTTTAAAAAATAATAAAATTCAGTTCAAACAGGAGAGCAGTGAAACTGATATTTCCACATATTATTGGGGACCCTGTAATTAGCTTCAGTCATTTGGGAAAGCTATTTGGAAATATATGCATCCAAAGCTTCCTAACAAAATAACTTAAAATAGAAAAGAGGTTTTAAGGGCAAGATGTCCAACAAAAACCAACTCACTGTAACAGAAAAACTGGAGGCAACTCTAATATCTTCTAATAGCACGATTGAGCAAATTATAACAGAAACTTAAAATCTGGATTACAGTCTACATTGTGCTTATTTTCCAAGAAGCAAAGGAGAAAAATGATCATAATATAATATGAACCTCCAAAGCTGCCTAAAATTTAAAGAATGCAAATGTGCATCTACAATGTTACCTTAACCCTGGGAAAAGATTAATACAGAAAAAGACAAAAGGGAGTATGAAAAAATAATAGTTGCTATGTTAAAAGAGTGGGATATTTTGCCTTCTTTTAAATTTTATTGACTGTGTTGGGGTGACACTGGTTAATAAAATTATATAGGTTTCAAGTCTGCAATTCTATAACACATCATCTGCATTGAGTGTTCACCACCCAAAGTCACACAAAAATTAACTCAAAATGAATCAAAGACCTAAATATAAGATATAGAACAATACAATCCATACATGAAAACATGTGTACTAGATTTATAGGCCTTGGTCTTAGAGAGGATTTTATGAATTTGACCCCAAAGGCAAGGGAAGTAAAAGCAAAAATAAATGATTGGGACTATAGCAAACTGAAAAGCTTTTGCCCAGCAAAAGAAACCACCCACAAAACAAAAAGGCAGCCTACTTTGCCTTCCTAAAACAAGTTGAACTCCCCAAGTCAAAGAGAGAAGAGACCAAGAAGATATTGAAACTCAGAAATAAGATAGAAGGCATTGCCTTAGCAGAAAAAACACTCAAATCAAAAACAACGTATCTCCATTAGGGCCCAGCTGCAAAAACACACGTCTAACCTCAAGACGGTGGGTTTATCCAGGTAAAGTCCCTGATGGATTCACGCAGAAGCACCGGGCGCTGGTTTTAGTTACTCAGCTCGAAAACCACCTCCAGGTCGTAGGGAAACGGGAAGGGAGAAGCTCGGGCTTCTAAAGAAAGACTTGAAAAGTTAAATATGTTTCGTCTGGGGGAAGGAATTGAGCGGTGATCTCATTTCAGTGTTTGGATACCTGCAGCAGATATTCCCGACCCGAGGATGTGACCTGTCCTATCCACTCAGGGGCAACAGGGAGCGGCAGAAGGAAAGGGTTACATTAGAAGGGCTTCCCCTCAAAGGTAATTAGATGTTCATTCCAGTTTTAGTCCGAATGACAGGATTACGGTCCCCTCCCCATCTGAATCCAGGGAGAGTAATGCTTGCCACATACGCTTTAATGGATATAACATCTGCAAAATACTTGGAGCTCTTCAGATGAAAGATGCCGTGTGAGTGCCAAGAATTATTGTTATTATTTTTGTCTCCTGCCTTCCCTGTGGGTATGAGTTTCCTTGTGACGTTTATGGGGCCCCTCCAGCCAGCCAGCTGCTCTGCAGCATGTCATCCCAGTGATATCTTACATCCTTCACGTGGTGCCGATCGGACCCGGGACAAGAGCAGTTGAAATGCTCATTGTTTGTCTCGAAGGAAGGAAGTAAAAGTAGTCACAACACCCCTTCAGGGCTCGGGGGTCAAAGTTTTTCCTAACAGCCACTGGAAGGCTTATGTCCAGGCCTCAGAGTGGTGGCCTGTTTGATGGGTCTTGTCTTTCTCTTGATTGGCTTTGAACAGCATCAGCCGACGGCTGAGCCCTGGACATAATCCCCCTTCCGCGATTTCCCTCTCAAGAGTTCATTCAGATTCAACTAACATCTGTGAAGGCCCTACTCACTGTGTGCCGGGCACTGTTTGCAGACCTTTGACAAACATTATTTCTGTTTTTTAAATAACCTTTTTTTTCCTATGAAGTACCAATACATGTGTAAGATTTAAAAATTGGAAAATGCAAGGAAACTTCAAGAAATTAAAAATAATAATAACCTATAATCCTAAAACTCAGAAAAACAACCACTATTGATGTTTTAGTATACTTCTCAGTTGTCTGTGTCTGTGTATGTGTGTATACATGTGCACACGTGTCTTTTTACCCACTTAATGTTATTTCTTAAACGTTTTCCCAAATTATTAGATTTCTTCACAAACACAATTGATCCATGTGGCATAATATTCCATCCTATGCAGGGGACACAGGTTTTTATGTTTCACCTCACCTAATTTTCATGACATCCATAATTCAGATGAGTTAAATGATCAATGGGTTATAAATATAAGAGGTTTATCCTGGATCTTTCACAATATATTTGGTCTTCAGGATAACCCTGTGAGGTAGAAGGAGCAGCCAGTCTTAGCATTTTATGGCTAAGGAGGTAGACCCAGAGGGATGAGTCTCTGGTTGAGGTTCACACACCCAGGAAACTGAAGAACCGAATCCAGGCCTAATGACTGACTCCTCATTCCAGGTCTTCCCTCGGTCATCCGGTTTGTCCTCAGTGAAATCACCAAATAATGAACTCCTGGATTATCTGTTGGTTTCCGTGTAGGTTGTCCCTCTTAAATTACGCTGATAGAGTGAAGGTCAAAACATGGCCCTAAAAATAAGAGAAGGTGGAATTTGTAGGGTTTTCAAAAAAGATGCCCTCCTTTTCATTTCTAAATGCCTGCATTCACACAGCATATATTGCCCTTTACAAAGCGCTTTCAGATGCTCATTATTTCTCATCTGATTCACACATCAACCTTCAGAGTCAAGCAGATGGTCCTTATATTACTTAGGATAAAACTGAGACTCAAAGAGAGTCTCTGATTTCTGAGGCCACTTGAGTGATGCTGATACTCGATCTTCTGACCCCTAGTCCACTGGCTCCCATTGTACGTACCATATTGCTCATGACTTACATTTATTTCTCACTTTCCAGAATTTTGACTACTGTCAATATTGTTCATCTTTCTTTTATTTCCCCTCTAACAATTTTCTGGCTCCCGTATCTAGAAATATCTTCATTCCATTTCTTCTCCAAAATTCTTCCAGAATTCCTACCTCCACCTCTATTGGTTTTAATAGAAAAATACTTTTTCTTACTGAAAACTCTGAATATCTCCATGAAAAGTTATAGGACAGTAACTAGTAAACACAACACCCTTTCTAGATGCCAGATACTGTGACAATGCTTGGTATATATTATGTCATTGAAGGCTCCTAAGAACTCTCAGAGGTAGATTCAGTTATTCCACATTTTATTTTACAAATGAAACTTAAAAGGGAACTCAAAATGCAGCTACTTGACCCTAGCTATCAGTTGTCATGCTTTGTCCCCATAGCACATTAAAGTAGGTTTCTCCAAGAGTGCTTTGCTTATCCTCACATAAGAAGTAAAGAAAAACAAGGTTTCCCCTACCACCATCGCCATTTCTAAAAGAAAATAAAGCAGGACTGGGTTTATAGCCAAGAGTCTTTACTAATAGAATCATGTACCTCTATTAAAAAGACACACAATGAATGGTTTCCTTTTTGCAAACCCAAGGTCTAGGTAATTAAAAATAATTGTATCAGCCAACTGAGATTTCACCAAGAAGCAGTCGAACAATAGGTAAATCCAGATTTTTGTGCTTTGGCACACTCAGTTACAGCACGCACACAATTCTTCCATCCCCCACCTCACCCCCGCCTCCCAGCTTCAATTGCCATAACTATACTATTCAAAGATACACATTCTCAAAGTTTATTTTAGACCAGTTCAGAAATCAGCAATAAAAAACAGAAGTGGCAGGGACCTATCTAAAAATGGAGAGCTGAGGGATCCAAAAATGTAACTTGTATTCTACAATCAAAAATATTCTCAATAGCCCTGTGTACTTCACAAATCAGTGTGTTTTAGACAGCTCAGTGCACACTGTACTATTCCCTTCCTGGCATCCCCACTCTTATCACAGCCAGGACTGAAACCCACTGCCCTCATTCTGCCTGCTCCCCTTGCTACTTTTTAGCCATATCACAAAACCTTCACTTTGTTGAGGTTTAACCCATCTTCCTTTTCCATCTTCTACAATTTTCTCTGGGCAGTCACAATGAATCTTCCTTTGAGAACTTTGAAGTCCAAGTCTTAGCTCTCAGTCTTGTGTCTCCGCCCGACTGTCACCATGGATGACCTCAACATCCGTGTTGACCATCTATCTGACATACTCTGCTCAAAATTCTCCCATCTTTGTAATCGCAGCAATATTTTACCACTCATCAGCCACCCAATCCTATGACCACCCACAAGACTGTCATTATCCAGAACTGCTCCGCCCCTGGCATTTTTAACTACAATCTACCAGTCCGGGACCACACGCTCTACCTCAGGGCTCTCTTCAAGGGCTCCGGTTTCTCCCGTCTTCCCTGTCATTTTATACCTTCACACGTTCATGGAGACCCGCTTCCATATCCAGCCCAGAGACCACGGATCCTCAGTTTAACCACTTTCTTTTCAGTCCATTCCTTCTCTTTAAGCAGGTGTTCATGCCTCCAGCTTCATGGAGGGAAAGATAAAAATAAGGCTGTTGGATGTGTACTCCCTCAACTCCTAATTCTTACTAAAAAATCTATGTCTACATAACCAATATTTTGTTTTTCCCAGGTGTCTCTACTCTCAAACAAGGCTATTTTCTCCATGTAAATTCTTGATCTCATCCCCTATGACCTTGCTCCACTAGTTAGCCTTTCTTTCGCCTTTATTTTTCATCTTTCCCTTTCAACTGATTTTCTTACAGACTGTCAATAGGACCAAGTGCCTCAGATTTAAACATTTACTTCTGCTTCCCCTGACTGTCTTCCAGTCCCCTCTCCTCCTATCCACAGGTAGTTTCCTAGAGGGAATGGTCTTGACTTTAGGCAAGTGGCTCTCAACTTTCATTTATGGGCATCTTGTTGAAATGAGATTATGATTCGATAGGTCTAACCTGGGGCCTGAGAGTCTGAACTTTTGACAGCATCAGAGGTGAAGACAATCCACTTCCTCAACTCACATTTACTCTTCAATCCACTGTGATCTGGTTTCTGGCCCAGCACCTGCAAACCCTGGCAAGGCAACCAATGACTTCCTGCTTGTCGAATGTAATGAATATGTGTCAGACGTCATGGGGCATATCCAGTGTACTGTTCCCTTTGGGAGAATTTTACCTTAATTACCGTGATGCCACTCTGTCTTGACATTTTTCTTCTTTTCCGATTATTCATTCTTAGGTTGTATAACTAGCTCCTCTTCTTTCTTAGTCTGCTGGGCTGCCGTACCAAAATACCATAGGCTGGATGGCTTAATGAACAGAAATTTATTTCTCACAGCTCTGGAGGCTGGAAGTTCCAGATCAGCATCCAACAGGGTCAGTTTCTGGTAAGAGCCCTCCTCCTGGCTTGCAGATGGTGGGCTTTCCTCTTCCTCTCAGAGGTGGTCAGTACATGAAGGAAAGACCTTGGGCACCAGTTCCAGGAGGTGGTCACACCATTGGCCTCCAATGGTCAATCTCTTTGATCTGCAAAGCAAAGATGCAAAGAGAAGTATTTAATCACCATCCCCCACCCTATGAGTGCTCACAGTGGGAGCCAGATGCCTCCCACTTCCATGTATTCAAATATAAAACATGTGTACTTCATATTTACAGACAGTGTTTCAAGAGCATCGCAGGGCATAGGCCACTTTCAGAGACAATATTTTACAAACAAAACCTATGTTAACTCTGTATGCTGGCTGTCTGCCATTCTTCTTATGTGTCCCTCCTCCATTACTTAGAATTACCTGTTGCGTGTAGGGAAGATTTTATTTCATGAAAGAATATGACTAAAAATATACTTTCTCTTTTACTCATTCAGTCATTGAACAAATATTGTTTTGAGCACTTAATATGTCAAGTCCTGTGTGAGACGGAGGGTCCAAGCAATGAACAAAGATACTGTACCCGTCTTGTCTTCATGAGGTGATAGTTAGAGAGATGACATTAATCAAATAAACTTCTGAGCGTATCATTGTAAATTATATTAAGTGCTATGAAAGAAAAACAGGAAGAATGAGATAGTTTAATAGAGGAAATCTAATATAGACGGGAACCTAGGAAAAGGCCCCCTCTGACGTTTAACCTGATATCAACACTGACAATCTCAGCAGAGCAGATATACTAGAATGGTGAGGGTGGAAATATTTGCCAGACTTCTATTCACAAAATTAAACTAGGTTGTCAGCAAATGATAGGGAATCACAAAAACTAAGAAGCACTTGATAAACAAATAAGAAACTAGGAGTAAGGCAATAGCGGGGTTTGAGATTGACTGACACAGCACTGATCATTTTGGGTACAGCAGTTGGACATGGGGTTTGTTCTGAGGTGACGAGTCACCCTGTACCCATTGTGCCAAGCCCTGTGCTTGGTATTCAAGAGTAGACTAAAGGGGTCAAGTCCTCTGAAATGCACAGTGGCTCTGGGTCACCTGTCCAGGCCTCATGAAGGTCTCATTAGGGCAATAGCTCCTCAGGGAAGTCTACACCATCTAGCAGGCCCAGACTAACCCTGGGGAAACTAATGTGAATGCCAATTCGGTATAAAATCCAGTGGTACCCGTGTAATTTCATCACATTACTTGCCATAGGAAAATAATAACAAACAGTTCCCTGTGAAGTGCTGATTTGCAATACTAGGAAAGCATGTAACCTGGACTATTAAAATGCAATTATTAAATAACTAAGTTCATTCAGCCACTGATATTAATTGATGTCACTACTCCAAAACATACAGCATGATTAAATTGGCCATGGCAGGCTGACGGGGTATTTTCAAATGTCTTCACGGGATTTTGTGAAGACAGGCCAGGCAGTTATTACGGTGGACAATAGTCTATCTAGGGCCCCTCCTTTTTTCTAAAAACAGAACTTGCCTTCTTTGGGGAGCTCTTTCTCCCCACTCTTTTATTTCTTTTATTCCCTTATCCTAATAATTAGGTTCAAAGGATTGCTGCCATCTTCTTTCATGAATCCCCTCCCTGGACACAGAAATTGTCCCTACCATGGGCCTGTGACCCAATGGGAGCCAAGTCTAGTTTTACCATCCTGATCATGGTTATGGTCATGTGTCCAGGAATTGAGCAGGTAAATCTGATGATCCTGAGATTTTTCAGCTGTTACTGACTGAGAGAAAAGATCCTTCCTTGGGGATGGCAATGCTAGCAAGGTATTATCCCAGGAACTGTTGGTAGCAGCCATGGGTCTAGCTTCAAGGAGAAAGCTGATCTACAGAGAGAAATGAAAATGAGATATGAGTTCTGAAAGCATTCTGGCTCCAGCTCCGGTCTCTGAATTTCCTGGAGCAGCCCTGGTTCCTGTTTGCATGAGGCTGCTCCTCAATCCTGCAAACCTTACACCCAACCAATATCCACTCACAAATTCCCCATTTTACTTGAGCTGCAGTTGAACTTCTGTCTCTGGAGACCAATGATGTCTGGCTGAAAATATGATCCATCATTTTTCAAGATGACTGGGACAGCCCCATCCAGGGTGCTCGTGCAGACATGAGTAACAGCACAGCACTCCTGCCCTCGCTCGCTACAGCAAAGAAGAGAGAAATGGATCTCCCCGTCTCTGAATCACTCAGGCATCTCTGAGAGATTCCTGTAAGAGAAAAATGCAAAGAGGACTGCAGAGCACAATAGAGATTGAGTAAAATTGCTCTAGAAGATGAATGGTGTCTCATGCAAATAGGCAGGGTGACGTCTGACGTGCACTGTGGAGGAAGCGTCAAGGTTTGCCAGGCAGACTGCAATCTAGACTCCTGCAAAAACCTAAAGGTACATCGATGGTATTTCAAAAAAATACACAAAGCAACATATGTGGCACTTAGTTTTACAAACTATTTTCCTTCTCATGGTTGGGAAGTCAGAATGGTTTTTAATTGATAAAGAGGCCTGCATCATGATAAACAAGGGCAAGAGCAGCAGTTAAAGCTGGGTTCCTTGATTATTAAAAGCTATTCTGCATAAAAATAACCTAATGAATTCAATCTAGTTGAAACCCAAAAATATTTGTCTCAAGGGACTATGTTCTTTACTCACAGCGATAAAAATCTGAATACTATCCAGTCCCCAAGGGAGCCACAAAGCAAGCATGCAAACAGAGCCATGCAAAGGAAGAGACCACTCCAGCTACATGGGGGAGTCAGGTAAGATGCCTGGAGAAGAGAGAATTTAGCATGGCTCTTGGAATGTTGGTAGAGTTTCCGTAAGTAAGAACGGATTAGAACAGGAGTTCCCCAAGCATGGCCTAGGGACCAGTGGGGGTCCCTGAGAGCCTCTCAGTTAATCCATGAGTTAAAAGTCATTTCATAAAAATACTAACCCATTTTGTGCCTTTTTTCTCACCCTCTCAGGAAATCTGCATAACTCAGGGAATCAATATTTTTTAAGTGACCATTGCTGATGTTACAAAATCATGGGTGGATAAAAGAACACTTCACATGGCAGGACATGCCCATGAATTTTGAAATAACAACGTATGAAAAGTTTACCAACATGGTTTCAATTCCACTTAACAGTAACGTTTATGAAATTACAGTTTGTCAAGTTTTGGTATGGTACCATAGAAAATGTACCCACAACTGTGTGAAAACGCTTCGAAAATAGCTCTCCCTTTTCCAACTTTATTTATGTGTGAGACCAGATTTTCTCTGTATACTTCAACTAAAACAATATATCCTAGCCAACTGGGGAGTTGAATTTAGCTGGCCTCTATTAAGCCAGGTGTTAAAGGGATTTATACAAATGTAAAACAATGTCCATCTTCTCAATGTTTTTATGTTGGAAAATATGGCTATTTCACAAAAATATGTTGTGTTAACATGTGCGATGGGTTGAATTGTGTCTCCCCAAAAGATATTAAAATCCTAGCCCTCAGTATCTGTGAGGGTGACCTTACTTGAAAATAGAATTTTTGCAGATGATTAAGTTAAGATGAAGTGATTAGGGTGAACCCTGACCCAATATGGCTAATGCCCTTATAAAAGAAGAAATTTGGACACAGAAACATATATACATAGTAGAAAGATAAGAAGACACAAGGAGAATGTCATCTGCAAGCCAAGAAACACCTGCGGTTTCCAGAAGTCAGGAGAGAACCATGAACACCGGTTCTTGCTCACGGCCCTCAGAAGGAACCAACCTTGCCTACCTACACCATGATGTCAGACTCTAGCCTATGGTACTGCGAGACAATAAATTTCTGTTGTTAAGCCTCCTAGCAATAGCAGCAACCAGGAAACTAATACAACACGTAATTGGTTTATTACTTTTAATAAATTTATTTAATAATTTTTAATTTCTCAATCTTATCTTCTAATAGGACAAAGACTGAAATACCTAAGCAAAAGCTCTTTGAGTCCTCAATAATTTTTAAGAGTGAAAAGGGGCCCTGAGATCAAAATGTTTGAGGACCACAGGGTTAGAGGATTCCTAGTAAAGGGACTACCAGATGGAGACAGTGGTTTCCAAATACCAGTCCTCTGACAGCTACCTTAAAAAAAAAACAGATTCCAGGGTTTTCCCCAACCCACTGAATCAGAATCTCCAGCGTTCTGATCCAGGAAATTATATTTCTAACAAGCTCCCCAGCTAATTCTTATAGAAAGGTTTGGAGGCAGAAACACTCAAATGAGTCCAGAAGTGTCTCATCCAACTCCCTGGCTTGCAGGAATAGAAATTCACTCAAGTTAGCTCAAGTAATAAGGAAGTTTATTACAAATACTCACTTGACACCACTGGGGGAATCCATTCTCTCATAAAACAGGTGCTCTAATGGATCCACACCTCAGAAAGAATTGGGAGATCACAGGGTCTCCAGGAATGCCAGCAAGTATAAGTGTAGGTCTCTTTGCTGTGTCCTGCCATCAGTATGACTAAGCCTACAACTCCAGGGGACCCTACACACTCCCCAGTCCGCTTCCTCCCCTCCCTCCTCCAAGTACCTGCTTCTTCATACTTCTGGCTGCACATGGCTTTCGCTTATGATGCTTCAAATTCACCTGAAGGCAACTCTTCAGCTTCTGTCCCATTGCTAACTGGCAGATTCCATTGCCTTTCTTCATTTCAGTCCCCGCGGTGGAAAATCTGATGGTCCAGATTGTCTCCTAGCACCGGGTTATGCTCAAATTTGCTGGTGAGCCTGTGGCTCTGCTGCCCTGGAAGCAGACGCCCGATTCCGGCTGAGGAACCTGTGAGCACAGGGCCACACAGACAAGGCAGAAAGCACGAGAGCCAGCGCGACAGGCGCCGAGAACGCGGCGTTTCCCCCGGGGCTGCGGGCAAGACAGGCAATGCAATAGCATCTTCGGAACGCTTCGGCTGTGCTCCAGTAATTCCAAAACCTTTGGTTTAAATTTTTTTATTAACGTAACTGATTTGACCCACTCAGATGACCTTTTGTCACACTCATGACCCCAGCTAACCTGCTGGGTTGGCTGAAGACAGTAACGGTGTTGCCGAGGGGCCTCAAGGACCCGGGGACACTGCCCTTGCCGTTGCCCTTGCCCTTGGGCCCGCCTCGCTCACACACCCACCGCTCATCGGCTACATGACGTCATCCTAGGTCTCCTTCTCTTCGGCCTTTTCTTTATCCTGTGTTACCCGGCCCTCCGTCTTCTCCGCCTTCTTCTTTGTTCTACCTGCCTTGTGGTCTTAGATTATTTTTTTAAAAAGAAGACGCTCGAGGCACTTTCTAATTCCATTAGTTTTACATTAGGGTTTGATGTCGTTCTTGGATCATTTTTTTAACGGCTTTGTTCTTTGCTTTTTTAAAGAAGGAAAAGGCATGCAAGTATTAAAGTATTTATCATAAATTTAATAACCACTGGGTATTTCAATTATTTTGGTTGTCACGTTAGGACGAACTGTAATTGTTGAAATTGGGCAGATACTCTCCCTTTGTGCACTAGTCCGCATGGGTTTCCGCACGTGAGACAGTTCAGGCTTGTGTTTGGGTGAATTATTGGGGTGTGTATCATTGCATAATTTTTTTCTGTGTGTTTGTGTATATATGTTTGTAGTCTTCTTGGTATGTGTGTGTATCTTTCAATTGAACAAAATCGCATTGTTTTCTCATGCTGTACTGTATATTTTTCATTTGTTGCTCTGAATTGAAAAAAGACAGTTTCTATTTTGACTAAATTGTTGGATCGCTCAAAAAAACAAGTAGAAACATCTCCAAGATTTTGTTGAATCCAATTAGTTATATGCAACTTGTAATACATCTGATTCTTATTACATGCTTTTGTGCTTTCTCCAGTACATCAGTTGAAACTAAGTGACTGTGACATTTGACCTACATAAGGAAGGTGCAGATTTAAATTTGCATGTTTTATTGTTCTTTGTCTTTTACATGTTAATGTTCCTCTTAGAACTCTTCTAAAAAGTGAATGTGCGTTTTTCTCTGTATGATAGCCTACAACAGTACAGCTTATCAAGTCTTCTTTAGGGAGTAACATTAATTCAAGTTTGTTTAAATCAATTCATGTTTCCAACGCAACCAGTTCATTTATTTGTAACAGTAAATATTGGCTCACAAAACTCAAAACTGAGGAAAGTAAAAAGCTTAAGGAGAGGTCTGATCAAGGTTTCAGCTCCATTTCTCTACAGTTGTTCAAACTCCGCCTCCCCATGTGCCGGCTCTGTCCTCAGGTCCCCTTTCTTCCTTGTAGCCAAATGGCCTCAGATTCTCATACCATATCAACCAGAAGTGAGAACTTATGTCCTCTCAATCAATGAATAAAGGTTATCAGTTTCTCCCTTAAGGACCTACTCTAATTATGTGTCTGCCTCCAAATTAATCCCAGTGGCCAAGAAAATAATATGTATTGGTTGGCCTTGCCCTTGTAGGATTATATGCACGCTGGCTTTCTCTCTTATGGTAGCAAAACAGCTATAGAAATTCCAGGCCTCAAATCCATAGACTGTCCTTTAGAAGAGAGGCTGCATCTAATTCAGCAACTATTTAAAAAATATAAAAACAGGTGCTTCACCCAATTGGTCGCATGCCCACCTGAGAACCACTCACTATAGCAGCCAGTGAGATAGAATTACTCTAGGTTCTGGTCCTCTAAGGTTGAACCAAGAAGCTGGAGCTGGCACTCAACCCTACTCAAACCTAATGCCACTGTACAATCAGCAATGCCCTCCACGGCCTTGACCATCTCACTGCAAGAGGATGCCGCCTTCTTCTTCTTCTATTCCATGTGTGCCTCTCCCAAAAATACATGCTCCCTTGAAAAACACAGCCTTCTCAGAGGTACAGGACTATTTTTCAATCAAACATACATGATTTTATTTAAGTCAAGCTGACTGTAAAGAAACCTGTTGGAGAAACGTCGGTATAAAGACATTTACTCTACTTTTTTCTTAAGTCTGATAATTTTTTTGCATATCATAAAGGAAGACAGTCCAAAACACAAGTCCCCAGACATCCAATGACTTTTAATTTATCATTATATCTTTCAAATATTTGCTTTCTATCTATGCACAGCTTAATTTTGAACTTTTTATTTCTTTCTGTGCCTGAAACTCAGGCCTTGCAAAGCATATTATAATAAGTATTTCACAATTAGGCAGTGCTCCAGCATTCATGTTTTTAAAATCAGGCTGTTACGAATGCTCCAAGTCCAAAAACAACTGTGAATTGCTTCCTTGAGCCTTCTCACAGGTGCACAGGAAAGAGTCCTGGCCAGCAGACTGGGAGGTGCCAGATCAAGAGACAAAAATTCCCTCTCCAACCAAAAAGTCATTCACCTGGGGACCTCCTATCAGAAATGGCCTGGATGATGCCTTTTGACCTACATGCCAGAGAAGACATCCTCCCATGTTTTAATCTCCCCTCTATTTTCCAGAAACTGAAATGGTTGCCAGGAGCACCAGAGAAAGAAAACACTTCATCTGCCATGTGAAATATTTATGAGCAAACTCAAAACTTTTAGAAACTCTTCCCATTTGTACACAGTCATAATCAAGAAACATTAAAACACTTGCAAAACAAATGAAATTTTGAATGTACTGCATGTCTACTTCCAAAATGGTTCCAACTTCATGAAAGTTGGACTTTTTAGGTCAACTTAAAGTTTCACAGAAAAAGTTTTTTCTAGAGACCTTCACTGGTTGGCATTTCTCCTTAGGGGTCAAACAATCATAGCACATTAAGGTATAATATTGTATGGGAAGGTGGGGTATTTTTTGCCTCTGAAAGCCAAATCAGTAAATATTCTAGGTGATCATGGAAGAGTATTTAGTGCCAGGCTCATCTCATCCACAATTCCCCAGCACCCAGAGCCATTATGTTCCCTCCTCCCTTCCCCAGACCCACCCTGTGTAATATCCCTTTTCATGTTTGTTTTGAAAGCTAGAAATTGTGTTTTTTACATGCTGCATTTCCCACACTGCATGCGTGTGGTACAATGCGTAATTGAAAGTTTTCGACTAATCCTTACTGTTGTACAGGTGGGTAAAAAGCAGAAACTGATTACTGAAAAACTGCAGCCCAAAGGACGTGTGTTTACACACTTAAATGTTTCTGAAAATTGAGGCTAGGTCATTATTCCGTTTCCATTTTGGGTGGGATGATTAAATCATTCCATCCTGAGGACTGTTGCGTTGCTAAGTAAACTCCCCTAGTGTCATTGTTATTTGCCTTAATTGGTTCTGAAAGGCCAATCTAGTTTCCATTTGCAAGACATTTCTGGAAGTTTCTTTCAGTCTCAGGAAGCATTCCAAAAAGTGGAAAATGTAGCAGCAGAAAATGCCACAGGTCTCCAAACTGAAAGGGAGTTAGGGCTGACAATACCTTCTCCCCAGGGTTCAGAGAAAAGTGAAAGGAAGAGGGAGGAATCAGATACTTGGACATCAAAATATTCACTTTACTGCTTATGAAGAAGACAGTGAAGGAGAAAGAAGCAAAACTCTACGGGGGGTGGCTTTAAAGTTATGACTGAGAGCGTCGATACTTCACCTTTGCATTTCACAGGCTTGTCCATTTCTTTGGTTTCTGGGGCTGGGCAAATCCACACCTCCTGGCCAGGGTAGACCAGATGCACTATCTCTGCAGGTTGACAGATATAGGAAAAGAAGACAGAGACAGAGAGACAGAGAAAGGGAGGGCAAGGCCTGTATCATGTTCTTTCTCCCAAACTAACCCATCTCATAGCTCCCCTTTATCCCCTAATTACAAATAAACCTGGAGCAGCAAGCAACAGGGGCTTACTTCCCACCCACACCACCCCCCCATCAGAGAAACACGAGGCAGTGTGGAGGGAGGTTCTCATCCTAACACCTACTAACTCATGAACATCACAAGAGACTTTTCTTATCCTAAAGACCTAAACACAACTGAAATGTCACCAAGGCTGGCAGTGTACTCACTCTGAGAAATTTCCAATAAAATAGAATCATGAAAAAAAGGAAAAGATGTCAAGGGAGAGTAAAAAAAAAAAAAAAAAAAAAAAGACAAAGCAGCCAAGAACTTGGAGAATTTCTTGATATTTGTTGTAAAATGACTTTAACCGGTCATCTAACCTTTCATCACTGGCACCCCCTACCTGACTGATATTTAACTCAGTGTCTCAGATAAGAGGGCCATGAAACTGATGCTGGAGAGCAGGCCTGGCTCAGAAGGTATTCATTCTCTCTCTCTCTCTCTCTCTCTCTCTCTCTCTCTCTCTCTCTCTCTCACACACACACACACACACACACACACACTGAGGATGTAAGAATGCAAATGTAGATGTTGGGAAAGTGGTAGACATGGAAGCAATCAGGAGGATGTGGGGAAGCAGCAGATTAAGTCGGGGAGCACAGGCATTTCAGGCACAGAGGCCCTTCCCTCCAAGTGGGTAATTAGACGAGGCTGGCTTTCGGAAAGGCTGAGACTAAGGAAAAGGGACTCTGGTTTCAGTAGAAGAACAGACCAACCTTGATGGCAATTAACTCTCATAGATTAAAATCCCATTTTCCTTCAACAGGAACTCAATGAGAAGGCCATGTGGCCCCAATTTGGAAGAAATGGGGAAAGTAAACCATTCTCCTGTCCCACTGAGAGCTGGAAGAACAGACTGTCCAAAAGACACAAGAAGGTCAATACATATCTTCTAAACGTCTGTAAGACTCAAAGGTATAGAGAGGGAGATAGTGAAATGATAACTGGGGGCTCTGGGTTTCTGGTGCAAGAAGGTGAAATAGGGGATATAGGAACATGAAACATTTGCCCCAACTGGATTTCTTAACTATTTTTATTTAGTTGGCCTTTAAGCCACTTAAAGGAACAATAACCTGGAAGTAATTTTTGCATAAAAAATGCAGAATCACAGAGCTTTCAGAACTCAAAAGTTCTATTCAGAAAAGGAAACTGAAGTCTGGAGAGAAGGCATGACTTTCCTCACGTCCACAGCTCACTATCCAGTGTCTTGTTGGATATCCAAGTCTACTCCTTTCAGGGGCAGAGCTCCTTCAGCCAGATGACCTCAGAGGAGCACCCACACTGTCACCCTAAAAAAGGCACACCCTCCATGAGGCCTCAAGCAGGAAAGTCCAATTGTTCCTAAGCATTGTGTCCAGAATATCCCAGGCTGAGACCACGTACTGACCATTTATCATATGCCCAAGGAAGAAATACTTGTGAAGGGAAGTGGAATATTGTCTTGGTTCACTGTTTTTTTTTAATTCATTTTTCTTCTTTTCCTGACAAATTTGTTTTGAGCTGTTGAGTTTTCTCAGATTTGGGGCAACAAGGTAATGAGACCGATTTCTGAAAATCACATATTAAAGGCAGCTTCCCGACTTCATTGGCCCTCCTTTCACTTGCAGAAGGTCTAGTGGAGTCAGAACAGGTGGACTTTACTGCAGTTTTCAGAAGAGCCACCAGCAGCGGGGCAGCGTGCCAAGTCTCAGTTTGGTGTTCCATAAATAACATTAGTGTTTATGAACTCCCTGCGCAAATCAGGGATTACTTCATTCTGAAACATAAAATTTCATGTGAATTCCATTTTTTGTGTCTTGAAACGTATCATTCATAGAGAGTACATTTTCTCATCTGATATCCACAGTGGAATTTATCTAGCATTTTAACAATGTTGTTATGATGGACTCTTTAAAACTATTATGTTTCAGGAGAGTCATAAATCAGAAGACTAGATGTTAGAAGAGCCGTCCAAACAGTTGAGCCAGGATGCAATAAGAGTACACATTTCTTAACTTTATTAAATTTGATCTTTATAGCTGATGTGATAAAAACGTGGAGAGTATTTCAAAGTAAAAAGTGTCAGTTGTCTAATTTTAAATAAACATAAAACTTTTTAAACTCCTAATATACCCTCTTAGTTCCATGGGCTTAGTGCTGCATTCTGCACCTTCTGTGAGCAGAACAAGACTATGCCTAGAGGAAACCAGAGAAACTAATTCCTGAGAATTCACTCAAAGAGGGAGTCCCCGATTCATGAAACAGACTACCTCACACTATTATTTCTCAGAATGATGATAGGCATCCTTGAAGAAACAAAAGCTCTCCATGATAAAATACATGGGTATATGCTGAGTTAAACATTAAATGAATGGCTTAAACATAAAATTAAACTTCACTGATGAGCTTCTTAGAACCAACTCTGTGTGTGTGTGTGTGTGAGAGAGAGAGAGAGAGAGAGAGAGAGAGCAGGCACTGTGCTATGAATCTCCAAAATGAGTGTATGGTGTGCAGTTCCCAAAATTATCTAGAAATTCAATCGTAGAGTTTCTTTACATGCTTTTAAGTGATGCCCCCTCCCCTGGGGGCAGCAGTGACACCGTATAATTCTCTGTATCCCCACCCCCGCTGTGGCTCTAGTGACCCACCCAACCTAATTCATTTTCTGCTCTGTCCCTCCTACTTTCTCACTTGCAGTCATGCTCACCCCCCGCTCAGGCCTTTACATTCCCCATTCGTGAGCTTTAAGTGTTCTTCCTAAAATGCCACATGATGACCCCCCTCTTTTCACCCAAGGCTCTACGAATCTCACTCCCTCTCTTACTCTTTATTACTCCTTTCGCATACCCTGTTTTATATTCCTTCATAGCACATAACGCTACCTGGCATTATGTCATCAGCCTACATATTTCTGGGTTGTCTCTATCCTCATACTCACCCCATGAGCACAGGCGCTCTGCTTTGTTTACTGCTGTACTCTTAGTCCCTAATGCTTTGCCTGTTACATACCTGGAAATAAATACGTACTTACTGAAACAAGAAGTCGGAGAATCCGAAAGAAAAAAAGGAAACAGAGAAAAGTCCAATTTTTGTAAACAGTTATATTAAAGGAGCTTCAGAGTACAGTCTCCCCAACCCCATTTTACATATAAATATATAATTTTTAAATTAAATATAAGATTAGCCTTTGAAAACAAAAAGGTAATAGAAAGAAAGCATATTAGTAAAACAGCCTGTAGCCTCCCAGCTGGATGTGAAAGAGAGGAAGCCTTTGGAAGCCATCCTGTGCCAACCCACGGGTTGGAATTACCCATACACTGTATGTTTCAGACTCATCTGTTTTCTTTTCTTTCGGTTTTTGACAGCAGCCGGTGGCAACCCAAGGGAACACTAAAGACAGAGGACCACGAAGGGTCTCAAGAAAACTATGCCTTTCCCCACCAACTTAAGCAAATCATATGAATTGTGTGTGTGTGTTTTACTCCTCTCTAGAAAAAGCTAGAGGAAGCCACCAAAGACTCACAGCTCAGTCTTACAGAAATCGGATTTGTTGTATTATGGGGTCAGAGATTTTCACTGAGGAGGTGACGTTTAAGCTGAGGTAGAGATGATAAGAAGGAGACAGCTATTCAAAGGTCCAAGAGAAAAGCAGAGGCAAGGGGAGGGCAAAGGCCCTAAGCAGGAGCAAGCCTAGGTGTTAGCGGACAGAGGGGAGGCCACGGTAGTGCAACTGGAGCTTAAAGGGTCTGAGTGCATGTGGTGCATTAAAATCGAAGAGGTAATAAGTGGGAGACATCGGTAATAGTGTCAACAATAAAAAAATGAAGAGGAAAGGAGAAACTAGAGGTCTCGTAGGCATTGGTATCGCTTTTGGATATTAGTCCAAATGCAGCGAGAAGCTTGTGGAGCAGCGAGACATGATGGGGATTTGTGCTTTTAAAAAAACCACGCTAGTTCTTTGGAAGGTAAGGGCGACATCAGGGAAGAGCTGGGGGACTGTGGGGGTCCAGATGAGATAACACGGGTAGTGTGACTGTGTTTTTAGAACAGTACAGTAGTTAAGAGCAAGGATTATGGCATCACAAAGATGGAGGTTCAAATCTCAGTCCCACCACTCCCCATCCAGATAACTTTGGAGAACTTACTAAACTCTGCGAGCCCCAGTTTCCTCATCTATTAAAAAAGAGTAATAATAATACTTATTCCATATGATTGTTATGATGACCCAATAACATAATACATATAAAGTACTTGGAATATAGTAAGTGCTTAAAAATGGTAGTGATTATGACACTCCCAAATCCATCTAGCAATTGCCTTCACCTGCCCATACCTCCTTGATAGACCTGAGTCACCAGCAGGTACGGGGACAGTTTCTAGCACAGTCAACCTCCCATCTGAAGCACCAGCATCTCCCTTCTCAGCCCGAAGGATTTCTCTGGTATCACAAAAACTTGCTCGACTGCGAGCAAGAGCTTAGTGCCACGCCAGAGGCAACCATCAATCGAGGGAGGCTGGGGGTCGATGCATAATCTAACCAGGCTTTCCATCCTCTGGCAGCACATTTCCATGATTCTGAAATCAGCCTATTTATTTTTGTCCACATTTTATAGTTGAGTAATTTAAAATGAATACATACCCATGGCTACACATTTTCTTTTGTATAGAGAATGGATGATTCACGCCTATCTAACAATAAGAATTATATGTAATTTGGTTTCTTATGATCACAGAACACGGCATTATAAACTGGACACAAAAGTCTCTAATGGCTATTGACATCGGATATGTGAAGCTAATCCAGGTATTGAGAAATGCGGCAGATTTTATTTTTCAAAGATGGTCACAACACTGTCTCCCATCTCCCTCACGTGCTTGTTGTTTCCTCATCAGTAGGCAGAATCTATTTTCCCTCATCCTTGAGTCTGGACGGGTCCTGTGACTGCTTTGTCCAATAGATATGATGGAAGTCACATTGTCCCAGCTTTAGGTGAGGCATTAACTAGCCTGGCAGGGTCCTCTTCCTGTCCTTTGGAAGAAAACCAGCAGGGAAGGATGACTTTGCTGAGATGTCCACACTGTGTGAAGCCCGAGCCACATGGAGAGGCCGTGGAGAGGGACAGCGGCATCCAGGTGAGTGAAGGAACCGTCTGGGGTGGACTACAGTCCCTGCCACCCCGGCTGATGCCAGGTGAGCAGGGACAAATGGCCAAGGGAGCCCTCTGTGAATTCCTGCCCCACAAAATTGTGAACAAAATAAATGGCTGTTCTAAGCCACTAAGTGTTGGGGTAGTTTATTACACAACAACAACAAAGGGAGATGAAGAATTGTAAAGTAATGATTAAAACTTAAGGATCTGAAAATTCATAAAATGTCTTCTAGGATTAGTTCAACCTCAGATAAAAGGTTGTAGATACGGTTTCCGAAAACGTGAGGAAGGTCCTTCAGGGAAATAGAAACAATGAAAGCAGAATCCTATTTGAAGTCTCACTTTTTTCATTAGCTGCAGAGTAATGGAAACCAGCCACTCTGAGTATCCAATTTCCCCCAATACTTTAATTCTTTTCTCAGGCTGGAAGTTTTAACAATTCATCCTTCACTACAAGTTGAAAAAATACATAATGGTTTTTTAAACTTTTTTTATTTCTGGGCAGCAGATTTTGAAGGTGAAGCTTTAATCACATGCTAGTCTTATAATCACTGCTGGTTTTCAAGTAAAGTATTACAAATTGGGCTTTCGTTCAATTTAAACTGCATGGGCCAAATCTACCCTTGGTGATTATGGACAACTCCCATTGAAATCATTAGTAGTTGTACATGTGTAACTGAGGAGATAATTTGGCCAGATGTGCTTTTGTCTCCATGTGTCTTTACACTAGCGCAGGCACAGAGGCTGGGCTACACGGGGAAACATCTTGTGCTGTTTGGAATGAGTTATCTTTTGCCATTACAGCGTTCATGTCAACGTGATGAAAAGAACATGTAAATGTAAGGACCAGCCACATTTCCTTTCATAGCTTTCTGTGGCCTGCTGGTTCCTGGCAGCACTGGCTCTATGAGCAGTTGCTGCTCCTATCAGTAACCATAAGGGTCTTGTCTGCTTCCTCCCCTGCCCACTCCTGGAAGACCCTGCTCCATTTACAGCAATTGGAGAGGCAGTGCCTCAGTGCCAGATCTTGGTTCTAATTCTTGACAACTATCTTACCTGGCAAAGCATTTGATTTTGACCAAACAAACATCCAATACACATGTGGTGCAAACCACTAGCCAGAGGAAAATCCTGGGCAGGGGTGGGGGTGGCAGGGATACACTTTGCTCATTCAACAGTCAACAAACTTTCTTGAGCATCTAGGACAGTGGTTCTTAATCTTCAGCATGTTTCAGAATCACCTGTGGGGCTGGTTAAAAGACAGCGTGCTGGGCATCCCACCCTCAGAATTTCTGATTCAGTAGGTGTGAGATGTGGGCAAGAATTTGAATAAGTCTCCAGATAATGATAAGGCTGCTGGCCCAGGAACCACTGCTGGTTCAGGCAACACGGTAGACATGGTGTCAAGTAAGGCATGATCATGAACATACAAATCTTAGACTCCAGCAGGGAAGACATGAAGACAAATCAACCATTGTGGTCTGATGGTCTGATAACTGTGGTGGCAGAGAAAAATATAGGCTTCCTGGTGACACATGAGTTGATTTAGATTAAGGAGGGGACAGCATAAACTATTTAATGGTTAAAGAAACCAATTATAATGAACATTGGCTGTTTTTGTCTGTTTTTATCTCTTTTTCTTTCTGGTATCAAAATAACTGTTTTCCTTTGGGGAACTGACTGCCCTTGGCTTACTGTAGCCTTGTCAGCACCTACTGTCAATCAGATGGCCCTACTTCTTTGTCACTAGAAACCATGTGACCCAGGCAGACCAATCAGAGCTCCTCACCACCATATGAACAGTCAGCCTCAGAATAAAGTCGTGACTGACCATATTTTTGCAAAGATGACCACAAAAATGTTTCCACATTCTCTTCTTTGACATGCCCCCTATGAATCAATTGAGTCTGTTTCCTCTCCTTAAATCTAGGAAATGGCAGAAGTGACACTGTGTGACTTCTGATACTAGGACATAAAAGACAAACCAGGTTTACCTGGCTATCTTGGAATGCTTGCTCATGAAACCCAGCCACCATGCTATGAGGAAGCCCAAGCAGCCACAGGGATAGAATAGTGTCAGTGTTCTGACTTACAGTTCCAGCTGAAGTCTCAACCAGCCACTAACATCAATCATCATTCATGTGAGTGAATGAGCCTGCAGACCATTCTGGCCCCCAGGCACCAGCCAGATTCTCTCCAGTTGAGTCTCCAGACAAAAAACAGAGAAAATCCATCCCTGTTTGTGCCCTTTTTGATTCCTCACCCACAGAGTACCATGACCATAGTGGGAAGTTAAAGGTGTTTTGGTTTTTGGCAATAGTAATTGAAACAGAAGCCAACCAAGAAGTAAAGAGAGCTGAGAGATGAGAGAGAAAGACAGAGAGAATGAACTTCATTTCAACTTTACCTTCTTTGAACTCCCGAGCTTAAACCTTGCCTGAAGTAATATCCACCTGATTTTAGGCATCCCAGTTACATGAACTAAAATTCTTATTTTTGCCTCAGTTATTTTGAATTTGTGTTTCTTTCCATTCCAACTGAACAATATGAGTATAGCAACCTTTAAATATCATGCAGCCAAAAAAAAAAAAACAACTAAATAAAAGAAGAGGAGAGAGACATAAAATATTGAGACAGGTTAGTTCTTGATATCTCTTAGGATGCTATCAAACATAGTGTAAACAGGACTAAAAATCTCTCAGAAAAGAAAATCATTAAAACAGGAGGAAAATAAATATTAGAATCAGGAAAATGTCAGGTGTCAATGCATATCTGAATCAGGCATGGCTAGATATGAGCCTGTACTAGAAAGGCTGGCTTCTCCTCTCAGGTTCGCCTCTGAAGGCTGAGTCATGTTCCTTGTACCTCAGTTATAGTGTTGAATAAACCCTAATACAAAGGGTAGGGTGTTTCCAAAAAAGAACTACAAAAAATCCAGGAAAGAAAGTTTGTGAAGAAACAAAATAGGGCAAGGAAATTATTAACTGAATGAATAATAAAGCAGGATTTTGACAAATTTTAAAATATTCTATAACTTTAAGGAGTAATTACTTTTTACTGACAATTCTTTCCCAATTTATTTTTCTTTCCCCATGGGTTTTCTGAGCTTTTCCTCCTTCCAATTTTTTTTTTCCTTTTGAGTGTGATTATTTATTCCCAACCCTATGGACTACAAAAATATATACCCAAACAAATAAAAAGAATTTTCATTTCTTTGAGATTTCTGGGTATCATTATATCATTCTTTTACAGGTACCTTGAGAAATAGGCAAGAAAATTCTTTTCAAAGTTTACAAATGAAGATAGAAGACCTACGATGAGTCTTTTCCCTATAATGTGGAGAACGCAAAGCTAAGTTAGTCTTCCTCAACACACTGTCTTAATTATTGTAATTAGTTAAAGAAAAATGCTCTGTTACACAGTAAATCGGGCTTAAAGGACTGACTTACTTCTCTACAAGTACAGCGTAATAGAAAGAACACTGAACTTGGAGCCATGGAACCTCCACTCACTAATAGATATATTGCTTTGGACAAATCATTTAACTTCTGAGGCAAGGTGTCTTCCTTTGAAAAATTTCTCATTCCACCTATCTGGATTCTGAGCGTCAAAACGAGCAACATGGAAGTTCTTTACCAACCCTCAGGCCTACACATTGTGAAGGGCTATTCAAGTTTTACAAGGTACGTGACACATATTTAGATGAGATGACCTTTGCCTTTCCCATGTCTGTATAACTGCTAACCTTCATCAAAGAAAGAAGTATTTCAAGGTATACATTACAGAGGTTCCCACACCAAAAAGTCACCCTTAAAGTAAATTCTAAAATAAGCACCTGGCAGCATAGTTTCATAGTCCTGACAGTGTGGGAAGCACCTGGCCCAGAGTGGGAGACTCCATTAGATTTTAAAAGTTGAGGAGCGGAGAACTAGTGAGAAAGTTGTTATGTGCTAAAAAAAAAACACCACCAGTTGGACTATTTAAGCCAGACTCCTCTGCAAACTACAGATTTGATTGGCAATCCCTGTATGGCTGGATGCAC
Organism: Miniopterus natalensis; assembly: GCF_054644295.1. Lineage (NCBI taxonomy): Eukaryota > Metazoa > Chordata > Mammalia > Chiroptera > Miniopteridae > Miniopterus > Miniopterus natalensis. The sequence goes on along the minus strand of NC_142088.1, from coordinate 9,472,130 downwards.
GTATTTTATACAAATGATCTGATGTAACAGTTTGTGGGAGTTATAGAGCTTTCTCCTAAAACACATTTGCCTTAGTTAATAAAGAAAAATTCTAAGCACCAACCCAAGGACTGGTGGCCTAGCAGCTGGCTCCTGAAGGAAGAACAGAAAGTGAACTAGGAGCACTGTGGGCTTTCCCTGCTTTGAAACTCACAGCCAGGAAGTGGCAGAACGTCCCCAAACCTGACAGGACCTGACCTCCCACGGTATTGATCGTATCCACTCCATAGGCCGCACAGGGGCCTGTGGCTGCCCTGCTCTGCCGCTTTCCTCCCTCTGGAGTCACCCAACGGACAGGGGTGTGGGCGAGGAGGAAAACCTAGGGGCAAAGGTCAAAATGACCATTTCCTTCCATAGAAAATGTTTTTAATCAATCAAAAGTCTGCCTTGACTCTCCACTTGCCTTTCTCAGTATAGCCACAAAGCACGACCAAGATATTTCATAGCATTGTCAGGATGCATGAGCGTCTCTTATTCAAGACAAGCACCTCCCTTTCATTCTGATCTCCACCCCGCTCCCTCGACTCCACAGTCAGAGCTGAGCAGAGTGCCCTCCCTCCGTTGCTCCAGAGCAGAGAAATTAACGTTGTCATCACGAAAATAGGCCCAGGTTCATGGCTTTCTGACTTGAGTCACAGATTAGAAAACAGACGAAGGATGTTGTTAAAAGCACTTGTGATTATAGCTGTTGTTTAGATGTTTAGGAAATGGCATTGAATTTTATCATTTACCTACTTCAAGCAGGGAAAATCAGAAATTATATTTGTAATAGTACGATATTTACCTCAGCAGAGTTTATTAGAACGTCATTCAACAAATTTTGTGCAGTAATTGCAATTAAATTACCTCCAATTGCAATCAAGGGCAAGTAACATTTTCTCAGATTTCAGCGTCCTGGTGGCAGGTGTCTTCAACTCTGGGCTATTCCATGGGTTTTAAAGATGAATTAGATTAAATCATCAGTTACGGCTCTAAGTTTATTTTATCTTTCTTTGTTGAATTAAAGTCATCAACATATTTTTGTACCCTAATATGAGGCCCTTTGTTTTCCTGCTTACTTCATAGGATGTGGTGTTTGTTATTAGCACGTTGTATTTTAAATACTTTGTTCAGCCTTCAGGGTGTTACAAAGGAAATGAGAAGCCTATAATCCATTAAGAAATCCATTTCTTAAAAAAAGACCACCTTGGCATCAAAGAAATTTGCTGCATTTGTTTGGAAAAGTTCTAACTACAATGCAGTGATCTTTTCTGACAAGAAGTCAGAAAACTTTGATAGTTATAAACATTGATAGTTATTAAACAAAAGCAGACAGGGAGAGGTCTCTGGTGCACTAAGGGAGTGATTTCCTTTTTGTGTGTTTTTGTTTATTACTGACCATGGAATAAATGATTCAATCCTTCCCCAAACTGTCACAGAGTCAATCCATACTTATTCCCAGGAAGATAAATCTGTACCTTGTTGAGCTCTAGGTATAATGTATCTGTTGAGAATTAAAAATGTATTGGCACTCTTTGGGGAGGAAGAAAAAAAGAGTGTTTACTGTGACTTTTAGCCTCACATTTCCTTTTGCCAATTGCCATCCGCTTCATTCTTTCTCAGCCTCGACTGGCTAGGATTGCAAGTTTCATATAAATACCCCTTTCCCTAAGTTAACGGCTCTTACTCTCATTTCTTCCAGCATTTTTCCTTAATGTGCACCCATCAAGGCTCTTCTTGTCACTGGCTCCTTTCTGGTGAAAGCTATTGCCATCTGGCCCCACTTCAACTCGTAAAGGGTGGTTTAAAAGTCCATAAAGTACTGAAATCTTCAGGAAAAAAAGAGAGATTAATGTTAGAGTTTTTACTACTGTCCTGCACAGCAGCTGCCACGGTTGAGGAAATTTATGACTGCAATAGCTTCTACTGTGTTGAAAGGAATCCATAAATGAGTCTTAACTTTATATGATGCCAGACATTAGCATTAATCAAAATTGTGATAGTCTGTTGTCAACATAACAAGTGTATCACCAAAATTATATACAAGTTAAAAATAAGCTGTGATCTCCATGACCTTGGGTAAATGGCTTTTCTTCCATAAACCTCTATTTCTAATTCTCTCTAAAGTTCAATTCTAGCATAGAAGGCTACGAGTCTATGACCTGTAGAGGAATTTTTAATTTCTATATATAAACATCATGTTGGTGTCTGAATTCTGGAATCTATCTTCTCTTTACTTGGTTGGAAGGAGGTGCTAGTAGATCTGATCAAAATTAGTCACTGCCTGGGAACAAAGAAGCTACCAGATGTGGAGCAGGCTCTGCCCCACCACAGTTCTTAAATGGAGACTCTATGACCAAAGGGGCCTCCGAATGGCTTAATGCACATACCATATGCATAACTGTATAACCAAAATTTACCAAGCATTCAAACCAAGCATATACAACTCATTACAATTCTCTTATACAACCATATCTACAAATAAACTATGCATATGTGAGCTTCATTTAGATTACCCAGACTCTTCCCCTGCTCCGAATCAGAAACAGAGTTGATAAGGGTCTTCGCCCACCTCCCTGCTGTGCTCCTAGGAGTCCAGCTGGGCTGGATGTCAGGACCCGTCACCGAGTACCTCCTCCTGCTTGAGACGTAAGCAACGCGTTCCCTTCATCGAGCCAGGTAACAAGATGCGAGTTTAAAAAAAATCACCACATACAGCAATGAAGTGCGTGTGACCTGTCGTTTATAAAAATGTTTGTCATGGAAGACATGACAACACTTACATTTGGAAAACACAAGTAATCCTCAGAGATCCCAATTACCAAGTAACTCAGAATAGCCTGAAGCAATGCTATGCGTTTTGCAAGACCCTTTCCAGACTCTGGCTTTCCTTTCAGCATTTTCTGTGCTCTCCAGTTCTCACCCACAGTGGAAAAGGCTCTGGGCATACCTCAGAGATACTGCGAGTCTGGTTCCAGGCCACCGAAACAAACCAAGTATCTCAATAAAAGTGAGTCATAATGTTATTACTGGTGGAGGGTCTTGCCTTCAATTTGAAAACAAACAGGGATGCCTGTATTTAGTTTCCTCTTAGGAAACTCAGTGTTGCCTTTGGTGTGAAGAGCTATCCGGAAAGATAATCCCCCCACCCAGGAAATAAATTTTCCGTCGCTAGTGCTTCCTGGTAAGAGTTCTTTCTAATAAGCTCTTTAAAGCCTGAATATTGAGAAGCAGTGAGGTGAAGACTCCCAGCACCCTACCCTTATGTGACACAGCCCACCCTGGTTGTCACCTGCAGCTTCCCTGACACTTCTTAACAGTTTCTTACTTTAAGCACCTGTGTCCACTGGGCAAAGTGCTTTATCTGAGCAAAGGAGAGAGCACAGAGCAGGCTGAAAATGTCAGAGTTAACACCTAGTTCATACAAACCTCGAAATGTGAGAAATTCACACCTCATTATTGGGTACTTCAGAGGTGTTTTCTCCACAGTCTCTCAGAAGGTCCCCCTAGGGATTGGATCTGTTCCCCACAGCAGTAGCCCAGAAAATTAACAGATAATTAACACTCTTTTTTTCCTAATTTTTCTATCTTCTCTGTATCACTCCCCAACTTTCTCTCTCTCTCTCTGCTTCCTAAGATCATCTCATCTTTTTCTGAGATCTGCTGTGGGGTATCTCCAGATAAGCAGAGAGCAAAGATAAAACTCTAATTGATTATGGAATCATCAGAATTCAAGCCAGGGGGAGGGAAAGAGAAGAAGGGGCCTGGTCTGTTCCAGAGGCCCAGCTGCTGAGTTAGGACAGGCGAGACTGGCCATTAGCAGTAAGTATTCAAGCATGAAGCCGGTAAAAACACAGAGCACCAGGAAGTGAAAGGCGTGGACCTTCCCACCTCTTCATCGGGTGATCAAGGACAGAGACTGAGGGACATGAAGTGACTTCAAGAGACGTTTGGTCAACCAAAGTTAAGAGGGCCAGTTCTGAGCAGAGGCGTGAGGAAGGAAAAGCCTGGAGCCAGGAGCTAATTTAGGCAGATGAGGTATAGACAGTCTTGAAGTCTACATATTATAAACTATTAACACTTCTGGGGAATTACAATAGAGTCTTAACTGAAAATGGGATCACAAAACTGAATTTTCCCCAGAAAGTCAAGTTGCATCAGGGAAACTATGTGTCTGATTCTACTCTGTCAAGGATGTGAAACCAAAATTCATGATCCTCTCTCTACCCAATAGGTCATGGTGACTTCTGGGTTTAAGGGGTATATCTAGACTCTAGGTCTCCTGATTTCCTGAGTAAAGCATGTTGTTAACTTACCAGTAAACATCCGAGTACTTTAAAATGAAAACACACACACATGCATGCACACACACACACACACACACACACACACACACAACATCTTAGGTACTTAGGCACATAGTTGACGATTAAGTGAAATGAAACGAACAAGTAACAAGACCACTCATGTTCTTTTCCAAATCTTCTCATTCACATAAAAAAATAAATCTAGCTTGAACTGCTAAATGTTTCTTATGTTTCTGTTATTGTTGAGTCTCAAAAATAATAAAATAAAGATCCTAATCACACAAGGATGGAGTTAACACATCAGCTCTGCCGATTACATCATGGGTTTATTCCATCTTCCCAAGGCTTACATTCTTTCTATTGAGTTTGATGTGCCAGGTCCCCAAATTGGGAATTGCATCAAGACAAATATCTTTTAAGTAAAGTAACTATTGTTGGTTTCAAGTATGATTGTCTCAAATATAAACAACTACACAAATTCGAAACATGTTGGATGAGATGGTAGAAGGACAACAGAGGAAAAAGCAAAGTAAAAATAGAAGCCATACGCATAAGGACATAGTGTAGGAAGCAGAGGACTTACTCTGGAGTTATATGAAGCCAGTGAAAATGATACCATTTGGAACATAGAGTTGTGCAATTCTAGTCGATGTAACAGGCAATCAAAATGTTTCAGGGGGAGCTGAAATGTTTGAAACATGAGGACAAGTGTTGGCCCATTCAATACCTTAGAGAAAAGAAAACTATGGGAAAATTTTTTCCAAGGGTATATGCATGAGCCAAATTCTTCACTCACATACTTGTATATGGGACCTAATTCTGCAGTTGGATATTTGCGGCAGCTCTGCATTCTGCATACTTAGTGTTTGTGTGAAACAGGAGTTGAGCACATGGCAAACTTCGGCTTGCATGGCAGTGTAGCTTCTGTTAGCATTAAACTGCTCATTAGTATGCGATGGAACTTTTTAAAAGAACAGCACAAATGACTTTAAGCCATTTTAAAAGTTAGAATTCAAAATAAGATTAAATGACATAAAGCAAATATGGGCTTAATCCGCACCCCCATCCATCAAGCTCCTCTCCGAGAGCAGATGATGCGGCTAAGCCTAAGAAAGTATAAACCCAATTAGCAGTGTAATGTGTTTCTGAGAGGCAAACCGGAGACATATGGGGCGACCTGGCGACTCATAACTATATCCTGGGCGTCTTCCAGGTGCAGAGAGAAAGAGGAGTTGCCCGGTGAGTGGTGCTCCAGACCCCCCTCCCTGGCAAGGAGAGGCCCCCGGCCACCAGGGAAAGGGCTCCCTCTCGCGCTGCGCATCCTGCTTTCTGCCTCGTGTTTACTGGGCCACTATCTTCAAACTACAGAACCGAGAAACAAGCTCTCATTTTAAAATGCAAAAGGCTTTGAAAAGAAAGCAAATCACTTCTGTGAACAGAACGGGGGCAGTCCTCGTGTTTTCAATATTGCAGCTTCTTAAATGGGTGGATGTGGTGTTTCAAGCTACTACACACCATGGCCTCCTTCCTCTGCTTCAAATGTTTGGTGGACTTGATATTAACCTCTAAAAACACATGCATCTGCTTGTGGACATTCCTTGGATCTTCCAGGTCTGTTCTTTCTTGGCAAAAAGAAAAAAGATAACTATGGAGTACACAGCAAGCAGTGAGTGGAAAAACTTAGAGGGAGAAGGCAATTAGCTTTGGCCCACACTCTTTTGGGGTGCTATGGAGCATAAAGACAAGATGGGGGGCAGGTGTGTTAGGTTTGAATGAAAAAATGAAGACTAGAGAGACAATTGAAATATATTAAAGATCAAGGATCTTTACCTGTCTTCTTTGTTTTAACAACAAAAAATAAGAACATGTTGCCAGTCAACAGAAACATACCCCGCCCGCGGTGTGCCAGGGGAATCCCTTCATTTGGCTGAACCGCTGTCTGACTACAAATGGACAGGGTGTGAGATCCGAACAGAAGTTTAGGTCAAGGTGCTCACTGCAGAGCAGACAGGGAAAAGGCAATTGTCCATGGGAGGGCAATAAAGCAAAAGCCCTTGACTTCCGAAGCTAAGGAAGGGAGGCACGTGCACCGAGAACATGGTCCACAAAGCCCCACGGCCAGAGGGAGCAAATTGCCAAAGGAGCGCTATTATTTACTCAAGAGAAGGCAAGGCGCTCAGGAGGGTCCCCAGAAAAGGCAGTGGGAACAAAGAAACTCAGTCATCGAACAAGCCAAGAGAAATACGTGGTAGCAACATTTTAAAACCCTGATTTATGGGGGAAAGAAAAAATGTATTGGTCTGAGCCAAGAAAAATAATAGCTCCGCATATCTTCAGCTATTGGGTTTTGCATTCCGAACAACATGTCTGTGGTCTGAGATTCCCAAGTCCTTTTGTGAGCATGAAAACTGACCTCCCGAAACTTCTCACTAGGCCGGTTTTCTCCTCCCAGAACGTGGAGGAGGTATTTCCTACCCTGACTCAGTGGGGCACCCCATAACATAAGAGTCATTGTCTGCTGGGAGGACCTCGAAGCTCTCTGATAACTCAGGGGGCATTTTCCTTACTGCACAAGGCGCGCCCTCCTCATCCTCAGGATGGGAAGGCAGCGAACTCCGCGTTCTTGGGCCTTCCTCGTAACAGGAAAACCTGGAAATAAAATGAGAGCTCCAAAGGGTATACTTCAACTTCGTCTGAAGAGTTTCAATTCAGTTGTTAATAATAAAGACTCAGCAAATTGGATTAAATGTTAAGTATTAATGCTGGGTGGTGAAAACAGATGTTTTTGTAAATTACAAGTCCCTTTGTTTTTCCAAATACTTGAAATTTTTAAAGAAAAATTCATGAAAAATAAAGTCAGATTAATGGAAGATTGTATAGTGCAAAGTTTAACAAAGAATATCTGTTGTCTGTACCAGCAAGAATCACAATGTTTAGAGGGAAATGCACAGAATTTCAGAATTGCCTGTTCTATAACACCAATGAGCTTCTACTCCACCTGTAAATTACCAGGGTGTGGGGGCAGTTTTCATAAACACTGCTCCTGTTCAGGGCTCACTCCAGCCAAGAGGGAGACTCAATGAGTATAGGGCCCAGGCATCTGCATTTTTTAAATGTTTCTCTGAGGGTTCAAATGCGTAGCCAGCATTGAGAGCAATTCATATTTCTTGGGACATTATGCTCTGCTCACCTGGAATGAAAGAGAATTGAACTGCATTTAAATCTAGCTTTAAAATTCCCTAATCCTAAAAGCTTCCTAGCATTCCACGCAATCTAGAAGACATAAAGAAAAAGATTTAAACACCTATAGGAATATATACACACATATGTAGGTACATGAATCGGAAGCTAGATCTTAGATACAGAGAGCAAAAAGACAGGGATTAACAGAAAAAGGTAAGCGTGCCATCATGTACTTGGGGCTTTTAAAAAATCAGTAAAAAAGCGTGAACACCCAGTAGAAAAAATAGCAAATACTACCAGTGGGTAGTTCACAGAAAATGAAATACAAACTGCTAATAGATATATGAAAAGGTGCGCAATTTCACACATAATTAAATATATGTAAATCATAACAATGGAATTCTTTTATTTTCTCAATTATAAAATAAAGTTTTTTTAATATTTAAAAGTTTAATTAAAATTTACTATGTCTGACAGTGTTGTAGAAACAGGCTTTCTCATTGATTGCTGGTGAACATATAAAATAATGCCACATTTCTGGAGGACAGTTTGGCAATATCTTTCAAATTTTTAAATATACATGCATTGGACCCAACTAATTCAATGGATATAGTCTCCTTACTAAACAGATGTAGGTACAACAACAAAAATAGAAACAATATTAATTTGCACCAAGAAATTATGATACCTCCATACAGTAGAATACTGAGCAGCTGTCAGAGAATGAATTAAATTTATATATGTTGTTTTAGAAGAATGTCCTCAGATCAAGGCTCAAGAAATAAATATCCTATAACCTCATTTGTGTAAACAAAGAACCAATATAGAGAGAAATTTAAGTATGTGCATACTTACAGTTGTAGATGTTCACTTGCATTTGCATAAACCTCTCTGGAAGGATAGGCCAGAGACAGGTAAGAGGTTACAGGGCTCCTTCCACCTAAGCTACGGTTTTCCTTTGCATTTGGCAAGCTTCGAGGAAAAGAAGGCTTTCCTTCACTTTTCTGGGTAAATTTGTCATTTCGTGAGTCCAGAGATGGGGAAAGAATAACTAGAAAATCTCCACACATTTTTGTCATTTCTGCTCCTTCCTAGGGGAAAATCATTATACTTTACACAAGCTGTCTTTCTTTCTTTTTTTTTTTTTAATAGATGATGACTTTTTTAAAAAATATGTCTTTATTGATTTCAGAAAGAGGAAGGGAGAAGGAGAGAGATAGGTGGAAACATCAATGATGAGAGGGTCATTGATGGGCTGCCTCCTGCACGCCCCTGACTGGGGTTCGAGCCCACAACTCAGGCATGTGCCCTGACCCAGAATCAAATGGTGATCTGGATCACAGGTCGATGCTCAACCGCTGAGCTATGCCCGGCTGGGCCATAAGTTGCCTTTTTGATGGTCCTTTTTAAGGTTCATTTCCATTGTGATCAACTCTTCATAGGCCACGAAACCCCAATATATCAGTGTCACTCGCTAAGCCTCACATACTCCAGCAGCTTGGGGCAAAAAGGCTCCTCCATGCCTTAGAGCTTACGGAGCAGAAGAAGTGAGTGATATTACCAGCCACCAAGGGCATAACCTTGCTGGGCCTGCACCGAGACACAGAACCACGAGGAGGGCCTGGCACTAGATGCAACTACTGTCTAGCATAAATCATTTTGAAACCCCAGCTTCTGAGATAGAGGCCAAAGGCACACAGAGCAGAGAAGCTCCATTTCATATGCATTTCAAAGCTTCTTCTACCAATGTGGATTATTTCCTTTGTCCTAACTAGTTACTCATTTTCATTCACTTGTATTCTACTCAGCCCATTTCCCTCCCGCCTTTCTAAGTTGTTGTTGGTGGTGGTGGTGTGTGTGTGTGTTGGAAGGGTCCTCTCTTTTTGCCTACATGAGTGGATGAAGGCTCACAGGTGTGTGGATGAAATTAATAAATTTCCAAATACATTATGTGGTTGCTATATCCATTTTCTTGGGAAAAAGAGTTTGGTTTATGTTGTGTTACATCATTATTTTCAGCCCTAACTCTGTTAATTTCCCATTCGGTGGTGTGGGAAAATAGTAACTACCGTTACATGCATTTTAATTTATGCCCTACAAAAACACTAATAGATAAAGAATCCGCTGAACTGGAATGGTGATGACTGAATCAAAAATTTTTTAAATGATTGTTTTCCAAAGAGTTTACAGAGAAACATTCCTAGGAGGACTGAGGATCTTGCACAGCATTGATTTCACTGCACGAGTCTATTTTGGGTGCACATTGTCAGCAAATCCCAGTGGCCAGCTTATTTCAAATGCACTGTGAGCATACTTCACATACTAGGAAATAATGCCAAGGGAAATCATAACCATGTCCATGGCCTCTAGTCTTGGTCTGCAGGAGGACACGGAGAAGTCAAATTAGAATGCAGATGCAGGGTGGTGGGGTTGAATACATGATTCTAGAAGTCTGGAGTCCTCGCTCTAGTCTCAGTCTTGCTTTTTCCTGTCAGTGAGACCTCGGACAAGCCACCTAAACATCCCAGCCTCATCTGGACAATAAAGAAAATGGGCTTGATGATCTTTGGGGTCCCTCTCAGCCTTCCAGACTTGTGAAGGTGGACAGGGCTATCCTTACCAAAACCCCATTTTTCAATGAAAAATTCTTTTTCAAGACACTGTCATTTCAATCTCCTGAATGATGACTATTTCCTCAGTTTCTGGATTCCTTTAACAAAAGGAAGGGACCTGTGTAATGAGTGTCTCACTTCTGTTAGAAATACAAGAAAATGTGCTGTCTATATTTATATCTCTAGCTCTAGCTCTAGCTCTATCTGTCTATCCAACCATCTGTTCATTCATCCATCCACCAGCTATCTCTCTCTCTCTCTCTCTCTCTCTCTCTATATATATATATATATACACACATATGTATATATATCTACATGTGTGTGTATGTGTATACACGTATGTATGTATGATTATATGTATTTGGATGGCTTTAGCCTGTGAACTTTTAGGAGAGGCCAGAGGCAGGTTAGACCTCACACTGGGGAAGGTGAAGCACTGGCTCACTGTCCTTCACATCATAGAGCACCATTGCTTGCCTTCCCTTCCTACCTGTCTTCCCCATTCTCCTCCTAACATTTCATTTACCTCCCAAATTAATCACTTCCACTGAGTCCTTGTCTTAGGCAGAGACTGTTTCTGAGGGATCCCAAACTAAGGCACGAACAGATGGCACCATGGAGGACCGAGAAACGTTGTGCTTTGTATGATTCTGGAAATCTCAGTGACTGAGTCACAGTGAGAATCTGGCAGTGGGCAGGGATGGGAAGGTTGGCAAGCACTGAGTCCAGCATCTAAAGATTTGGGTTTGACCAGCTCTTCCATTTACTAGATGAAAATAGGCAACTTGGTGACTGTTATCAGTTTATATTGCTCAATTTAAAATGGGGATTAAATAAATGGCTTCTGTACTGCAAAAGGGTGTTGTGAGGATCTGATGAGAAGATAACCTTTAAAGTACTAACCACTGTGCTTACTCAGTAAGTATTTATGGGGATGGAATGAAGATGTGAATGACACAAGTGAGGGAATGAAATACCATAAAATTTCTAAAGTAATACAACAAATTAGGTCTTCTGATATCCTTGTGTGAAAAGAAACCTTCCTAACCTGCTCCCAGTTCCTATAGTATTACTAACTTTCTCCATCAACTGTTCTCTAATCTAAAAGAAACTACCATGTTTGCTCAGCAAGGGCCAGGGCCAAAAACCACATCAAACATCCAAATGAAAATGGTGAATTCTGCTCACTTTGGATTCTAAAAATTCAAATGGTGGCATCTTATAGACAATTTGCTTAATTATTTGTAGTTACTGGCTTTTATTTGGATGCTTAGCATTATGACACAGGTAATCAGTAGGAATTTGTTTCCCAACATTCAGGTGTCAGATGTAGCACACAGTTTACAATCCATGGGATTGTGGAGACTCCATCCACTGTATTTATCTCTCTGGACCAGTTTAGCTACAGTGACCTTTTGAGATCTGCGAAGGTTAAAATACTTGAAGTTCTGTCCCTCAGCATCGATGAGGCCTTATCACAGGCGCTCCTTCCCAGAGCACTGTGTTCAAGCAGGACTCAGGTACCAACCTTTAGGGAACCCAGCAGCCTTTCCTTTTGCTCCTTCCCTCTCCTTTGAACAACCTAAATTCAAATCTCTGTTCTTTGGGGGCAAAAGAATTCTTTCCATCTGACAAAGTCATGGCAACCTTCTTGACTCAGAAAAAGGGAGAAATATCTTTCTTCGGTCAACAAGGAACCAGCAGCAAAAAACAAGAGTTTCATTTTTCCATCAGAAAATCCTTCCCTGTGTGCATAGCTTTGCTTATTACATCACAGCTCTGCTTCTCCCCTCCAAATAGTGATGGTGGAAAAGATGGAGACAGATGCTGATGTTCACTGGAAAGAATTAAGTCATGGGAGCAAAATGAACTGAGAAGCAGTTTGTATTAACCAAACCTATTCACCCAATTTATTTAGACTTGGGTACCAAGTGTGGCTTGTGGTTGCAACGGACTGGTTATAATAAGCAAAAAAGAGTATCACTGAAAGGACATTACGGATGCAAAATCATCAAAAGGCCAGAAGACCCAATTTAGACAATGAACAAAGCCCAGGATAATCTAAAGACCTGGCAACTGGAACCACAATAAAATTCTTACAACAAGAACTGTGTGGTCTATATAATGCCCCACTGGTGTCACAACAACTCCTAAGCTTCCCACATCCCTGCATCTCTCTCTCAGAGCCAAACTTCCCAGAGAAAGGGGCTAATTTGTTTTCCTTTGGCTCTAGTGCCACAGAAAGGGAAGCAGACCCTTCCTAGACAAATTGACCCCAAAGAGGAATTTTCCCCAAATGATGAGGAGGGGAGTCAATGTAAAAGGGAAGGTTAAATGATCGACAAAATTCCATCATTGACACCAATTATTGATTTTTGGTGAGTCTCTTCCTTTCTGTTTCATCATCTGTAAATGAAAGGGTTGGACTCAATAATATTTAAGACCCCTTTTCGCTCTCAAAGATTCTACCACCTGGGCCCCACTTCTTTCTTTGACTGTTGGCCAGCATTAGGTGGGTAGCGTCTAACCAGAGGTAAGAACACAACAAACGTTGAGTAGGATTAAGCTCATCATGAAGAAAAAAAATAGTCTGACATCCTATTGTGGTTTCTCCCACTTTATCTGTATATTCTCATGAGCCACCATTTATTTTGTTCAATCAGAAGGGAAAATGCCCCATTTCCTGCTTCCTTTCAAATGGGTTTCTCCATGCTGATTCTGCTCTTAGATCTCTTTTAGACCCAAAATATTTGTTTCTCTAGACCAAAATCATCTTTCTGAACTTCTCACCAAATCCTTCAATTTGCAGACTTATGCACGTGAATCACCTATCTAACCAAATCTAGAAAGCTCACAATTTATTTATTAAACTACAATTTAATTATTCCCAGCTGTCCATGTACTTTCTCCTGTAAAGAGCTAAATTGATTGTCTAATATCAATCATTTCAGCTATTTTCGGCTTATATTCTTTCAAGCATGTCATTTTTGGTTTTGTTTATTTAATTCCTTTTTTATTCTGGATTAAAATTGCTTTATCCTTACCGAGGGCTAAAATTAACCAATTTAATTGTTTCTGTTTTGGCGGGGCAAGAGCCTCAGTTAATTCTCTGTATTTCTTTTCCATCCAGCCCTCTGCAGCTCCCTTCCCTTCCTCTGGAAAACAGGACAGTCGCTGTGTGCTGACTTGCTTCTCTCTCAGGTCTTTGCACAGCGCCCTGGCCTTCTCCTGCGTGTTACACACGTACTATTTTTGTTAAGTCCCACATTCTTTTTTTTCAGGACTGCTGTTCTCTGAGCTCTAATTAGGGTGTCTTAAAGATTCTTCAGCTGCTTTCATGCTCGTGAACTTTATACTTCTTATTGCGCCTCATTCACTAGATTTCTTAATTCCCCCGAATTTATGCTCTTGAAATTGGATACCTTTGTATAGCTGCATTGTTGGGACCTACATCTCACTCTTCTCAATGCGAGTCATCTGTGGGCATGAAAACCCTTTTCCCTGTCTGTCTGCTATCTTCAAAGAATTATTTTTTTTAGTTCCCCCTCCACGCTCCTGCAAAAAGCTATATATAGTATTTCTTTCCAGAAATTTAATCTCTAAAGGGAATCCAGATTCTAACATCATTAAGTGAAAATATTTTTATATTGATCAAAATGCTGTAATAGTCCTCAGCCTTCACTTTTTCCTCAATAGAGTAAACACCTTTGTCAGAAGGGTCAGGCCAGAGCTGCCGCAGAGTGCCAAACATTGTTTTCAACCCTCGGCGATCAATTCCTTAATGAGACACATCCTGTCTAGAAGGAGGGAAATACTGTCTATGATCCCAATATCTGCGTCAATTGAAAAGAATGACGAAGAAAGCTAGGGTTCCAGACAAGTTAGAAATATGCGTATGAAATGTTCAGACACCCACCTTTTTAAAAGCAAGTCACACAGGTAAGGGCAGAATTTGAACATGGAAGAAAGGAGGCCAGAACCACTTCCTGGAACAAACAGTTCTTGGAATTCTTTTGGCTCAAATGTAGGGTTATTATCGTAAAATCGTTGCGGGCTGCAACCCTGTACCGACTTCAAAGCGAAATATCAACAAAGACGATCACTCTTAGACATGAGAAAGAATATCTTGATGGAGGCGAGGCAAATAACATGAGAGTTCTGGCTGGTTTGAGTAGAAAAAGAGCTAGTAATTGAGGAAAATGGTTTAACCCAAAGGATTTGAGTCCATTTGATTAAAAGTATTTTTTAGAGTCTCATATAAGCATCCTGAATATTAGAGTTTCTGAGGTTTATCTATCACTAGTCATTTTCCAATTAACTGTACATCCTAATACCCCTTGATCCTAGTTCAATGGCTTCAGTGACTAATAATTTTTCTTCTTTTCAGAACAGATATTTAAAGCTGAAGCCTTGGACTGTGATTACTATCATTTTGTGGGTTTGGGTTTGCAATCCTGATTCTTCAGAGGCTGTTTATTTCTCCCAAGTCATTGTTTCAGCCTCAGTTACCTGCTACCAGGTAAATTTGGGTGCAACTCTGTAGATCCCCGCTTTTCTCAGAAACCAATAATTCAATGTCATAATAGCTCAGTTAATTTCCCTCTTTAAAGAAAGTTATAAGCACACATGAAACAATTATTAATTGCTGTATTTGCATCCATATGTTTAAAATGTTACACACATGATTTAACAACAAAAATGAGGAAAAAAAACTACAAAAAATGCAACATGGGTAAAGTTTAAAAAATAATGTTGACTCAAATAAACATGGAATGAGGAATAGTCTATTTAAAATGGTGTGTGTGTGTGTGTGTGTGCATTTCAGAAAGAAATTATCGTATAAAAAAGAAGTCAAGTCAAGGAAATACCCCAGATTAAAGGAAGACAAAGAGATGTGACAACTAAGTGCAACAACAGGCTAGGTCCTATGCCAGAGGGAACTTTTACTGGAAGGTGGAAAATGCTGTAAACAGTTATTAGGCCAACTAATGCAGCGTGGATAGATTATGGACAGCACATTGTATTGTATCAGTGCAAATTTATAAAGTTGACCACTGCACTGTTGTTGCATAAGAGATACCCTTATTCTTAGGAAAAACACACCCTAAGTATTTATGAATTAAAGTACCATGATGCACATAACTTACTCTGAAGTGGTTCAGAAAAATTGTGTGTATTTGGGGAGAGAGAGCACACACAAATTATAACGCAAATGAGACAAGTCTGGATAAAAGGTAAATGGATGTTCTTTGTACAATTTTATTTTTGTAATTTGAATTTTTTAATTGTTTCCTTCTAAATAAAAAAAATTAACGATATACAATTGATCTATAGAAGCCAGATTGAACAGAACACATTCTGTGTGGTTCCTTTTGTGTTCTTTAAGCATGCATAATAAGTCAGTGGTAAAACCATGAGGAAAAGCAAAGCAGTGAGCGCTGTAATGAGGATAGCATCGTCCATAATAGGCCACGATAATAGTCACCAGGGAGGGAGACTGCTTCGGAAGGGGCTTGGGAGTGTTAGTAACACTCTGTTCTGCACCCTGATGTCTGACTTAGCACAAGGCAGAGCTTTAGAGCTGCCGTAGGTCAGGAATCTCTAGATGTGGTCCAGTTAAGCACAGACACACATAATGGCCGGGGGCAAGTCCTATGAGGCCCAGCTGCAGACCTGCAGAACGTCCAGGGCAGCAGGCAGGCAGTCATACGCACAGGAACCGACAGCAAAGCCAGCGCGCCTGATCCCGGCTCGAAGCCTTTCCCCGAGAGGCACGGCGAGGCATAAACCCGAAGGCGTGCCGCACGGCTGCGTGAGGCCGAGAGCCCGCCGCGCAGCTGCGGGCCGCCTTCCAGCCTCGGCCCGCCAGGCCTCCCACACCGGGCGCCCGCCAGCACTGCCGGGGCAATGTCCCCTTTCCGCTGCTCCCCCTGCCCGGCCGCCCCACCTCCCTCAGGTCTCCGCTGAAAGTTTACTTCTTGGAGAAGCCTTTTCCAACTCCCCAAGCAAAGCCCAGTCTCGTCGTAATATTCTTTTGTGACATTTCGCCTTTCCCTTCATAGCATTTCGCACAGCGCCAATTATATAGTTATTCGCAGAGCCATTTACTTTCCCACCAGCCTGAGTTCCTGAGAGCCGGCTAATACCTACTTGACAACAGCTGTTTGCCCAGTGCCTAGCACAGAGCCTGGAACATAGCTCGCACCTGTTGTGGCTGATGGAAGGAAGGAAGGAAGGGAGGGAGGGAGGGAGGAAGGAAGGAAGGAAGGAAGGAAGGAAGGAAGGAAGGAAGGAAGGAAGGAAGGAAGGAAGGAAGGAAGGAAGGGGAAGGAAGGAAGGAAGGAAGGAAGGGGGGAAGGAAAACGAAGGAAGGAAGGAAGGGAGGAAGGGAGGAAGGGAGGAAGGGAGGAAGGAAGGAAGGAAGGAAGGAAGGAAGGAAGGAAGGAAGGAAGGAAGGAAGGAAGGAAGGAAGGGAGGGAGGGAGGGAGGGAGGGAGGGAGGAAGAGGAAGGGAGGGAGGGAGGGAGGGAGGGAGGGAGGGAGGGAGGAAGGAAGGAAGGAAGGAAGGAAGGAAGGAAGGAAGGAAGGAAGGAAGGAAGGGAGGAAGGGAGGAAGGGAGGAAGGGAGGAAGGGAGGAAGGGAGGGAGGGAGGGAGGGAGGGAGGAAGAGGAAGGAAGGGAGGGAGGGAGGGAGGGAGGGAGGAAGGAAGGAAGGAAGGAAGGAAGGAAGGAAGGAAGGAAGGAAGGAAGGAAGGGAGGGAGGGAGGGAGGGAGGGAGGAAGAGGAAGGAAGGGAGGGAGGGAGGGAGGGAGGGAGGGAGGGAGGAAGGAAGGAAGGAAGGAAGGAAGGAAGGAAGGAAGGAAGGGAGGAAGGGAGGAAGGGAGGAAGGAAGGAAGGAAGGAAGGAAGGAAGGAAGGAAGGAAGGAAGGAAGGAAGGGAGGGAGGGAGGGAGGGAGGGAGGAAGAGGAAGGGAGGGAGGGAGGGAGGGAGGAAGGGAGGGAGGAAGGAAGGAAGGAAGGAAGGAAGGAAGGAAGGAAGGAAGGAAGGAAGGAAGGAAGGAAGGGAGGGAGGGAGGGAGGGAGGGAGGAAGAGGAAGGAAGGGAGGGAGGAAGGGAGGGAGGGAGGAAGGGAGGGAGGGAGGGAGGGAGGGAGGGAGGGAGGAAGGAAGGAAGGAAGGAAGGAAGGAAGGAAGGAAGGAAGGAAGGAAGGAAGGAAGGAAGGAAGGAAGGAAAAGGAAGGAAGGAAGGGAGGAAGAACTCACTTGCCAATCAACCTCTCTAACAATGTCTCTCTCTCTTCCAACAGGAAACAAAAATGACTGGATAATTGGTTAAAGGATTTCATTACAAATCATTTAGTAGCCATAGTGGATTTTCAATAACATTGATGAGTCAAAGGCGATCATGTTTGTGAATGTGCTTAATCGTCAAGCATGCTTCTCTGCTAGCTGGGAGGTCCAACACAGGGGACAGGCTCATTTGTCCTCACCGTGCCCATGCCTACCTTGGTTCCACACACATACTGGGTGCACAATTACACTTTGTCAGGAGAATGAAAGTCTAGTTTCTTAAAGTGATTACACTTTTTAAAGAATATTTTAATAGATGTGTCAACAAATAAAAGTCATATAGAGAAAGTGAGGCAGGGAAATATCTAAACAAAACATAGTTTGCGAATTGTTTTTCCTTAAGAATCACCAAAGAACACATATTTCCAACTCTTAAATGCCACTATTAGAGGAAATAGCAAGGACATTGAGAAGATAACTGGTCTTAGAAACAGGAGACCTGGGTTTTACTGATGACTAGGTTAATTTTCACACAGCTTCCCAAGCTTTGACGTCCTCACTATAAATTGAAGCCATTGCAGTTGAACTTTTGGGTCCATTATTTAGCTGTCGGAAAGCTTTGTGAGATCAATAACTTTCTTAAATGTTCTTAAAATATGAGATTAAGATATCCTAACCAAGTACTGGCTTTCCTTTAAAAAATAAAGAAGAAAGGGAAGCTTCTTACATGTTTGGATGGGAAATCCACCCTGGTTCACAAAAAGTTTATGCTTTTGCTCTTTAGTAGAAGAGAAGAACCCTATAGAGAAAGACTTATCATTATTTTGCAGATTTGTATATGTAGAACTTGTCACTGAGGCAAACTGATACAGCAGGTTAACTTGTAATTCAGGCATCAGTCCCATCGCACTTACATGTGCCACACAAAGGGACTCAGCTGTGATAACAACATGAAGTGGGAAAGTGGACTGTTTCTGAAATTTGCTGTCTGGCTGGCTCTGCTTATAGAACTAATTGAAGTAAGTGGTTAAAAAAATCAAGTGAGGCCTTAAATTTTAATTTGTGCAAATGCAAACAGAAACCATGAAATTAATCCATTCTGTAATGGGCGGTGCCCAAATCCCTAGAATTTTTAGTAATATATGACCAATATTTCTTGAAATTGCACAAGCACAACAACTAAATGACAGTGTTCTGTTTGCTGACTAGTTTTGAAAATAATTCCTGCCTTAAATTTAAAGTAACGACTATAGACTTTTCTTAAGATACAATCGTCCCTACAAAGAAAGGTGACATTTGTTCTGGTCTTAAAAATACCCCCATGTACAGTCAAGCCAAAGAGTGGAGTGCTAGTTAGGGATTTCAAAAGTTCAGATGTGCTGTGGATCAAACAAGGTCCCCTTGAGTATACTATCTCTATATAGTGATTGCCTCCAGCTATCACATGGCCATCAGTCTTGTCTCCCAACTCCAGTGTTTTAAAGGGGATTCCAAAGGGCACAGTTGTAAAGAAGCTGTGTGCCCACTGGCCAAGCCTTGGGGCCAGCCCCCTGGAATGGCAGCTCTGGTTCCCCGCCTGACATTCTGCATCACTGTGGGAGCTGACTTAATCTCGCAATGTCTCAGTGTTCTAATGGCTAAAGTGACCATGACAATAATGTTTCTCTTCTCTCTGGGACACGGTGGAGGTCTACACTCTCATAGGAAGATCTCTTATTATACCAATTGAGGCAGCTTCTGATTTTGGTCATATCTTTTCTAAAAAGATAAACATATGGTCCATTTATCAGCTAATAATAATAATAGCTTAATAATATCAAGTCTCTAATATGTCAAGCAACAAACTAGGTGCTTTTAAGGACATTACCTGATTTAATGCTCACACCCCTGTGCTTAAAGTAGGGACCATTACTACCCACTTTTTACATGTGAAGAATCTAAGTGACTTTCCCAAGACCATACAACTAATTGTGGTATAAACTGAATTCAAACCCAGGTCTCTCTATAGGACTCAAATTATAGAGTTATTTCCACTATATCTGAACATTCAGAGTTTCCAATAAAATTAGAATTTACAAAGAACTTCCATGAAATTCTGAAAGATAAAAATTACTGGTTTATCTATTATGCTTAACTACATGAAATTAATGCTTAAAATAATAAAGTCTGAAGTATATTTGGTATATGTGGTTAAATCCATATAGTCAGTATTTACAACGTACTCCCCCAAAGGCTGGTTAAGCTCATCAAATAAGTCAATTCAGTCAGGTAAATTCAGCATTAAGAAAGTCAGTCAAATTGTTTATGCTTTTCAGTTTTAATTTTGGAAATCTAAAGCACAACCAGTTGAATTTTCTATTTCCCTGTGCATTTATGTGTGTGTAGAATACACTCCCAATCAGGGGTCAGATCTTTATGTCCTCAAAGGTAGTGATTTGATGGGGTGGCATAGGGCAGGGGAAGGTCTGAAGACTATTTTCAGCATTTCAAAGAGTCTAACAAATGTCAACTATGTTTCCAAAAAAAAGCAGAACAGGCTCAGCCAATAATCACATTCCTAAGCTTTTGGCCAGAATCACTTCAACTCAGTGCTTTAATACTAATGACCTCATCCTGATCAGGAAGACTGATTGGGAGTTGCATGTGTCTTTGGTTAATAAAAAAAAGTCTCAAAAAATATAATGATTGCTTAATGTCATAAAGATATAGATTCCAGGACATTTATGCTTTTTGCAATATTGTGGTTTAGGTACCAAAAGGTGGTGGAAGAAACTAGCTGCTCAACAATAAAGGAATAACTGAGTAAATTATAGCTTATCCATGCAATAGAATACTATGAAATTAGAAAAGGGGCAGGCGCCATTTCAAGAAATGCTATAGAATAAAATAAGCAGGTCACAGAAAAACACGCATTACATAGACACGATGTCCTTAGGCTCTTGCCTAGCTTAAGAAACATGTATGTGCATGGACAGAGATGTGCATGTTCCCGAGGTACCGCCTAAGTACATTAATAGAAAAGGGTCATCTGAACTGGAAGCAGCAGTTACTGCCAGGAAGGGGGAAAAGACAGATGGGCACAGATAGGTACGGTCTTTCACTTTCTACTCTGAACTTTTATATGGTTTGAATTTGGACAATGACTATCAATTGTGTTGTAATTATTTTAATTCCTTAATAAATGCAAGGGCTTTGTTTGTTTGTTTGGCAAGCCTTTGCAAACATGGACTCCATATGGAATAGAAAGGGATCCCTGGAGGTGGAAACTGGGTGACCAGCCAGCACAGACGCCCCCTTCCAGAGCACACACATCACACACACATCCAGTCTCCCTGAGAGCGACGGGCTCCTGAGACACTCACAAAGCAAGCTCTGTTTCTCGTGGCCAGAAGGCTGCGCCACGCAGTGACTCTCCTCTGCAACCCTGAAAATCCTGCAGGTTGGTAGCTGAGAGTGTAAACAAGTCGAGGACCAACATGGAGACCCCTCAGGAATGCTGGCACCTTCCTGAGACTTGGAAGTAGTCCTGCTCCTAAGTGGACACAGGCGTGCCTGAAAGAGAAGCTGCCGTGTAAGTCTGCCCCGTGCAAAGCCAAACCAGCTCTGCCACTCCCGCTAAAGGAAACACGGGCACGGCCTGCTCCATCAGCTGTGGCACCCAGCCCCTGCTGTCTGCCCGGCTCCACTCTGGCACAATGGCTCAGCCCTTAATGTGTGACATGGTGTGTGCCAGGAGGACCCAAAAAGCTCTGCTAGATGTTGACAGTCTCCCCCTAAAAGATAGGATGAGTTCAAAGTCAACTGCATGCTCAGTATTGGGAGACAAGAGGGTAACTTAGCTGGGGCTCTCGCTCCCCCCTCTCTCACATTCAGTCCAAGTCTTTCATTCCAAGTTTCTTAGTTTTCATTGGAATGGTTCAACTATTCATGCATTTTTGTGCTCTACCAGCTTAGGCTTTGCCAGGAGCTAGACAAGTATGAGTCTATGCCCATGTTAAGGAATTCAGTTGGAGGGGCAGATCCCATCGAATGCAAGACATGGAGGCTCTGGGGAGAGCACCATCTGAGAAAAGAGGCAAGAAGTACAACCAGGAGAATTTATGGCGCAGCATTTTGCCGAGTCCCACCCTTCCCTGCTGCAGTGAGGATGCCTTGGAAAAGGGTCTACTGGGGCCTCTGCTCCCCCTTCTGATAAAGCAGGGATATGGGACCAGAAGACCGGGGTGTTACAGGGAGCAGGTAAGCGCGTAGGGCAATTAAAGCAGCCAAACCTGCCAAAACCGGCACAGCATGTGTGGTCAGAGAAAGGGGAAACCAGGCATGGGGGGCTCTTCTGAGTGAAAGAAAGACAACTGAGAAACAAACCCTATAAGAAACAAATGATAAAGAAGGGCTGTGCATCTTAAAAGGCTAAACAAAAAGACCTATCAGGTCCTTGTTAGGTCTCAGCTAGTGGTGTCTTACCAATATCTTAACCTGTGGAGGCAATGAAAGCTTTGAACAAAAACAAAGGCACACCCTTAGCAGCCCTCACTTTTTCTTTTAAAAGTACTTAATGGAGATTATAAACAACAGGTTGTCCATTGAGAGCTGGTGGTTTGGCAGGTAGAAGATGGAGATCAGTGGAAACCACGGCTGGCTGCAAGTTTCTCCAAGAATATGTCCATCTATGTGGCTCTCTCTTCTCTGGCCCCAACACCCCAGGCTCCAGGCCTCAGTCTCAGGTCCTCCCACCTTTTCTGGTCTCCAGCAGTATGCTCCCCACTCGAACATTCTTTCTTGTTTCACCTCCTTGAAATCTCAACTTGATCACCCTCCTGGCCGAACCCAAAGCCCGTCCCTACCCACGCCCTGGAACCCACACCCCCTCACTCCAGGTTTTCAATGTCCCTTCTCAGCACATGGCTTTCACTACACAACTCCAGCTCTGGTGCTCACAGTCTGAAAATCTGTTCAAACACATCAAGTGCCCCCTCCCAAAAAATGTTAGTGATCTTGAGTCAGAAGACCTGGATTTACTTCTGTCACTTACTTATTAATGTTTATCATCTGACTCTTGCACTCATAACATCATCTCTCACTAATAAAATTGAAATAAACAACTTGGGGGGAAATCAAAACCAAAGTATTACAAGTTTTCTTTTTTATCAGAGAACAGGTGATTCAAATATAAGTGCTTAAGGTAGATTAAAAAACTTCCCTAATTTGCAACCCAATGAATGTCATATAACATTAAAGAAAAGGCAGCTAGTGATCTGATTTCATGCTCCCAATGTAATCAAATGAAACCCATTCTTAAGCATTGACATATCCAGCTTCTCTAAAAGGTGCTTTGAATAGAAAGTCTTGGTTTTGTTGTAGACATAGAAGTCTTTATTCTTTTTTCTCTCTTGGTTACTACATTTGTTACACACTAAAGCAGTGGTCCTCCACTGGGGGAAGTGGGATAATTTTGCTCCCTAGGGATATCGGGCACTGTAATGGGATGTTTTGGGTTGTCATGTGGATCGAGGTGCTACCGGCATCTAGTGGGTAGAAGAGGCCAGGGATATTGCCAAACAACATTCTACAATGCACAGAACAGCCCCCAGTAACAAAGAATTATCCAGCCCAAAAGGTAAACTGGTGCCACTGTTGAGCAACCTTGTACTAAAAGAATAGGTGTCTCTAAGGTGTTTTCCTAAATTTTTTTAGTGTGCTTTTCTGCACATAAGAAATGATCAAATGAAGTTGGGCACATCTTTGGAGGCCTCAGGCAGCCATCAATGCATGAGTACAGGGCAAAGGAAACAAAGAGTCAGTTAACTCATTATAACTCAATATGGACAAACAGGAATGAGCCACTAGCCTAGAAGAGTTGGTCAGGGAAAAGAGTAATGCAGACGAAATTCTTATTGCAACCGAGGCGCAGTTGACGAGAATGGAAGACTCCTTGGCGCGCTTTATTCAGCATGAACTCATGAGTCTTCAGTATCCAAGAGTGATGTCGGAGTTTTAAAAGTAAAACACCCCATTGCTACCATGAGCAAATTTACTGTACACTGAAATTAAGACAGACCTTCAAGAAATATCTCTGTAATTAAAGAAAACCTGGGAGGCATTGTACCACAAACAATAAGAACCCTGGCTTTGGAATCCTCAAAGGGCAAACCAGGATTTGAATCAGACATGCCCCAGGGAAAGCCTCTTAATCCCTCAGGTTTCTCATCTATAAAACGGGGACAATAGCACCCACTCAGTGGGGCGGCTGTGAGGATTATGTGTGGTTATGTATGCAAACTGCCTAGCATGGTGCCTTAGCCACGTGGTTACTCAATTCATGCCAGTGCCTTGCTTCTTAATGCCCCGATTATTGTCTTCATCTTAACTATACCTAATCATGATTAGTTGAGATGAAAGGGGAGGCGTCTCCAGGTGTTATGGAAATGTCAACTTTTTTTAGAATGAGCTAACTCAAACAAGCAAAAACATTTATCTCTAAAAACTGTTATAAAAGAAAGAAGTAGTAGAGCAATCTGGAACTTTGGTGATAACAACACTGATGACAAATCTTAGAAGATTTACAAGTCTGTTAATAGTAGAACATTCCCAGTTGAAAGGGATGGTACTCAAGAACACAGTATAATTTATGTTAGTTCAATAAAACAAGACATGACCTGGACTTTGAGAAAGAACTTGATACCTACAGCTGA